>NC_092369.1:972797-1013431 GCF_030848805.1 Temnothorax longispinosus
AGTAAGACCCAAAGTTTCAGGCTCGAGGTAAAAAAAGGTAATAAAATAAAACAACCATTTTTACTTTTCAATATTATCATTTTTTATCTCAGTACATTTTTTAAAATGATTAATTTTTTTACACTAAAAAGTGTTCTGAATTTTTGTTCTTAAAGTGACTTAACACTGCGGAGATCACTTCTTCATCACTGATTAATTTTTTCCATGCAAATTCGATTTTAATTTTGAAAATAGAAAATTAAAAGATAATTACTTTTATTTTTAAAATTAAAAATAAAATTCAATTTATGTGAAAAAAATTACCAATAATAAAAAATAATCTTTGCAATGTTAAGCTATTTTAAGGACAAAAATTCAGAATATTTTTGTAGTGGTATAGGACAATTAATTCATCGTTATAAAAAATGTACTGAAATAAAGAGCAATTATATTAAAAAGTAAAAATAATTATTTTTCATTTTATCACTTTTTCATATCCTTGGGATGGAAACCTTTTAAATCTCACTATGTATATATTATTAACCTTATACAGATTAATGTAAAGGCTACGTAAATTGAGATCTCTATTTTAAACACGTCATTGCATTGTGTACTATATAAACACAGTAGCACAGTTCAAAGAATAAAAAACTAAAAATTTGTACACAGCAAAGATGAAATTTCTATTAAAATTTTTATTAAAATTTTATTACTCTCTGTACAAGTTGCAAAATTAGCTTTCAATTACATATTCGTGTAACTGCACAATTAAATCATACAAATTATTGATAAAGTTCAACAAAGTTTAATGGTTTACAATAAAATAAAATATTGACGTAAAGGAAAATAATTGAAATAACTGGACGAGTGTACATCTCTATGATCGATAGATTATTTATGTCTATTTCTACCAATTACTACGTTTACGCGAGTGTTACTTCTGTAGTAACTTACGATATATCACTCGTTTACGCGGAGTAAATTATTGTAAGCTACAAAATCCCGTTTACGCGAAGGAAAATCCCGTTTACGCGAAGGAATTATCGTAAATTACTACAGAAGTAACGCTCGCGTAAACGTAGTAAATGTAGATTAACACTTTAATCTACGTTTAACTTACTTTTTGTCTTTTTCTAATTTTCAGGTCCTGCACACAATAGAACATATATTAGGAATAAGAAGGTATTTATATAGAATAGCTACTGCACCTCAAAAATTAATCAAAATAGGCTCATTCGACGCATTTTGGCACGAAACGAAAGAATCTGGCAGAAAAATGCGGCGGTCTGCCCTGCGAAGCGAGATATTTAGCGTTAAAGTTGACGATTCTTAGGTTAAAAATCCTATCATACCGACGTGATGTAGCGATCATGAACATGCCCCGTGGCCACACGCGCATGCTCCGTGGTCGCACGCGCATGCAAAAGTGTGCGAATTTTAAACGTATGAATACTTATAAATGCATAAATATGGTAATTGTTTAGATGGGGGGGGGGGGGTTACCTTGGATGACCTTGATGTTTTAGTATGTTGTCAAGGTCACCCTCCTGAGTGACCTTCAGAAGGTTTCAGCCCGCGCTCGTTATTCGTTAAAAAGTTATTAACAAAAAAAGTTTGGAAAATATAGGAGCTATTTTGAGTATTGGAAGGCATAAATAACTAGGGCCGGTATTCATAGTTATTTAAGACCGTCTTAAGTTCAATCTTAAGATGTCATGAACCAATCACAGAGCCGTATTAGTGTCTTAAGACATTACTTAAGACAATCTTGAAGACTATGAATACCGGCCTAATATATACGTGTGTGTGCCCTGCTTTAAAGAAAATCACAACTTCTATAAAGCAGGGCAACACACGTGTGTGTGTGTGTGTGTGCCCTGCTTTAACGAAAATCACAACTTCTATAAAGCAGAACATACACACATGTGTGTGTGCTCTGCTTTAACGAAAATCACAACTTCTATAAAGCAGGGCATACACACGTGTGTGTGTGTGCCCTGTTTTAACAAAAATCACAACTTCTATAAAGCAGGGCATACACACGTGTGTGTGTGTGTACCCTGCTTTAACGAAAATCACAACTTCTATAAAGCAGGGCACATACACACGTGTGTGTGTGCTCATGATCGCTACATCACGTCGGTATGACAGCTAGGATTTCTAAACATAAGAATCGTCAACTTTAACGCTAAATATCTCGCTTCGCAGGGCAGACCGCCGCACTTTTCTGCCAGATTCTTTCGTTTCGTGCCAAAATGCGTCAAATGAGCCTATTTTTATTAATTTTTGAGGTGCAGTAGCTATTCTATATAAATACCTTATTCTTAATATGTGCTCTATTGTGCGCAGGGTCTTAGAACTAGAAAAAAAATAAAAAATAAATTAAACAGAGATTAAAGTATTAATTTATATAAAAATGGGCATTAAAGATGCATTCATTACTCACCAATCGACAGGATTTGTTCTTGACAATCATCTTTACCAATCCAGTAATAAACGTAAATTGTGCGAAAAGATAGGTAACTTAAACACAATTGTCACAATCATGTCGGAGTAACACCATAATATTATCTCATTGCACCTACTTTGACAAATTATGCCAGCTGAAAAAAAAGTCCATGGGTTTACGAAAGTCGTAAAAATGTTTGCTCCAAGAAAAATTAGGAGATGAGAGTTTCATCGTTTCGCGACGTTTCGTGATAGAGCGACAGACGGAAAAAATGGAATTTTGGAGAGCAGACACCGAGATACACTTACGTTGATTAGATGGATGTGCGAGCAACATAAATAAAGGTGTAATTCAACGCGTCGCGTACATACATATAATAAAATTGTTTTCATCGCGATCGAAATCGATTTCACATTGTGGTAGCGACCGACGGCGCGAGGCTCAAAGAGATTCGAAATCGGCGGGAAAATCAATGATCTGTCATCACGCGGTAAGGTAACCTCGCGGATTAACCTTTGTTGTGTCATCATTTCGCGCGAGTGCGGAAAGTACGGGAACACGATCGATTACAGTCTCGGAACTTGGAACGAAGCAGAATCGCTTCGTTTACCATTACGTCAAAAGTGCACCGTCTGCACGTATCTACTATACCCTCTTAACTCGTCTCGTATGTATGTATGTATGTGTGTGTGTATATATATATATATATATATACACACACAATTCCCGAATACATCTCATTCCAAGAGTAAGTAGACAGTGTAGAAAAACACGATGAGGTTTGAGAGAAGCAAACTCGATTTTTTTAGTCGGGCGAAAAGCTACGCACTCACTGAATAAAAGTTAATAACTTAATTAAGTGATCGTGTTCATGTGATGTACATACATTTACGTGGCGCGTGCGTCTTCATGGGGGTTGCATCGAGATGTGCCACGCGCGAGCGATTCTCTCACAACGCGCTCGGAGTTAATTCAACAAGATGACTCGCAGAAGTCGCAGACTCGGCAGACTCACAGCTCGCTGCATCTCGCAGACTCGGTACTCTCGGCCGACTCGGCCTCGGCGACTGTAGAGTACCGAGAACACCCGACCGCGAGCTTTGGAGCTTACCCCGAACAGTCCAAACCAGTCCAAACTGATTTACTGGTGGAAACTGGTGGAAACTGAACGGAACTGAACGGAACTGAAAATCTCTCGGACCGAACCGGACTGGAACTGGAACTGACTGGAATTGAACCGAAATTAGTTCTAAATAGAGTTCCTATAATAAGATTGATTGGTTCCGTCATATGTTTCAGCCAAGTTAGTGAGAGTGAGACAAGCTGTAAGTGGAAGTGAGACAAAGCTATCATGATCGTCATATGCTTCAGCCAAGAAATTAGTGGGAGCAGAGAGAAACCTGAGAGAGGCCACCCCGGCGTTTTCCGTCAATTTTTGTGTGCCCGATTTTCCGACGCGCCGCCTGAGAAAGTGCGCCTCAACTACGTCGTTTCGCTCGGTAACCGCACATGGTTTGCGTCCGTGCTAATGGTTCGTGTCCGAACTAGCCAGTTAGTGGGGATATGCTGCGGCCGCGACGTCTATTAAGCTGACACAGTCAATTCAGCACAATCGAATATACAGAAATTTAGTGCTCTTTTGTTGCTAATTTGTTGCTCAATTCCCAATTTTGTTGCTCCAGCCGTTTCGGAGAAAATAGTGGCTGTGCTAACTTATGTTTAAAGTTAACACAGCCATTCAAAAAATTGTGTTAAATAAAAAAATAGGACATATTCTTTTAGTGCTTTTTTGTTGCTAATTTGTTGCTCTATTCCCGATTTTTTAATTTTATTTTTAAATCCTGGAAACTACCCCCAAAGCTATTTCTCCTTAAAAACATACTCTAAAATTGCAAATTAGTCAGATATTAATTAATTATGTTCAAGATTAGTTAATTACGTTTTACTGATTTTATTGCCAACCATTTGCATTAATTCCGATTTTGTTGCTCCACCCTTAATGCTTAAAAACCACCCTTAGCTTATCCTACACCAGCACAACGCCTTAAAATTGTAAATTAAACAGATTTCCGAATTGATTATGCATCCCTGATTTTGTTGCTCGCTATTTTTACCAAATCCGATTTTGTTGCTCTACCCTTAATGCTTAAAAACCACCCTTAGCTTATCCTACACCAGCACAATACTTTAAAATTGTAAATTTGTTCAATTTATGACTTTAAGGCGTTGTGCTGGTGTAGAGTAAACTAGGGGTGGTTTTTAAGCATTAAGGGTGGAGCAACAAAATCGGATTTGTTAAAAATAGCGAGCAACAAAATCAGGGATGCATAATCAATTCGGAAATCTGTTTAATTTACAATTTTAAGGCGTTGTGCTGGTGTAGGATAAGCTAAGGGTGGTTTTTAAGCATTAAGGGTAAAGCAACAAAATCGGATTTGTTAAAAATATCGAGCAACAAAATCAGGGATGCATAATCAATTCGGAAATCTGTTTAATTTACAATTTTAAGGCGTTGTGCTGGTGTAAGATAAGCTAAGGGTGGTTTTTAAGCATTAAGGGTGGAGCAACAAAATCGGAATTAATGCAAATGGTTGGCAATAAAATCAGTAAAACGTAATTAACTAATCTTGAACATAATTAATTAATATCTGACTAATTTGCAATTTTAGAGTATGTTTTTAAGGAGAAATAGCTTTGGGGGTAGTTTCCAGGATTTAAAAATGAAATTAAAAAATCGGGAATAGAGCAACAAATTAGCAACAAAAAAGCACTAAAAGAATATGTCCTATTTTTTTATTTAACACAATTTTTTGAATGGCTGTGCTAACTTTAAACATAAGTTAGCACAGCCACTATTTTCTCCGAAACGGCTGGAGCAACAAAATTGGGAATTAAGCAACAAATTAGCAACAAAAGAGCACTAAATTTCTGTATAAATTTTATTCGATTGTGCTGAATTGGCTGTGTCAGCTTAATAGACGTCGCGGCCGCAGTATATCCCCACTAACTGGCTAGTTCGGACACGAACCATTAGCACGGACGCAAACCATGTGCGGTTACCGAGCGAAACGACGTAGTTGAGGCGCACTTTCTCAGGCGGCGCGTCGGAAAATCGGGCACACAAAAATTGACGGAAAACGCCGGGATGGCCTCTCTCAGGTTTCTCTCTGGTGGGAGTGAGACAAAGCTATAACATTTGAGACAAAGCTGTACATGGCGGCGGTTTGTCCTAACTCTTAGGGTGAAGTCCCATGGAGACAGCGTACGGCGTACCGGCGTACGGCGTAAAGAAGCTTGGCCAATCACAAGCTTTACGCTCGTTTCATTACGTCAGTATAAACATCGGCTGTCCCATGGAGCGTATTTACGCGGCGTAAAGATCAGTAAGCCAATTACTGTTCCCTTTTACAAAGCTTATTTTCAAAATGGATACTCAAGGGGTCTTGTGATTGGCTTATCAATCATTACGCCGGCGTAAATGCGCCCCATGGGACAACCGATGAAATTTTCAGCGTGATTTCCACACACATTCATACATGAAGTCAAAACAAATGTGCATAACCTAGCTCGTCAAAATGTTGGACTTTGAGTTTGCGTTAATTAATTTAATAAAATACTTGAAAATTTACAAGTGTCCGGAAAGTCCTTTATGCAAAGAAGCTATTCGACGAAAATTAGTTCAACTATATATAATTTATGATTCAATGAGAGCCGAAGAGAAAAAAAGAGATGCACGAATTAGACGTAACGTTCGAAGATTTTGGGTTAGACCAATCTTTAATGCCGAAAGACGATTAGCACAAGGGGCTAGCAACAATCTGGTGCAAGAAATGGTGTTCAAAGACACAGAAAAATTTTTCAATTTTTTTCGAGTAACACCAGAAATGTTTGAGAAACTGTTGCAGATGGTTTCACCACGTATACAGAAACAATTTGTTATTCGTGAGCCTATTTCTGCTCGCACTCGCCTTCAAATTTGCTTGCGATATGTATCTTCAGGAGACAGTATGGTATCTGTATCATACGCATTTCGTGTAGGACACAATACAGTGTCAAAAATAGTATCAGAGACATGTGATGCAATATCCAAGTTACTGTATGTATGGTGTGTGCGTGTGTGTATGTAACGTAAACGCTGGAACGCTTGAAAAACCAGCGTAACATCTGTGCTGGCGTAATGAAAACGAGCGTAAAGCCTGTGATTGGCCAAGTTTCTTTACGCCGTACGCCGGTACGCCGTACGCTGGCTCCATGGGACTTCACCCTTATTATAGGAACTCTAGTTCTAAAGAGAGGCGCATCCGGTAGCTCGCTTGCTGAATGGCTGACCGCGCTACCAATCACAACCAAGAGTGTTGAGCCCGCAGCCGATGCGAACTGAGAAGTAATACTGGGGTCTACAATGCGAGTCGCAAAGTCGTGAGTCGCAAGAATTGACCAATCACAGTCGAATTTGAGGAGAATAATCGACTGTGATTGGTCAATTCTTGCGACTCACGACTTTGCGACTCGCATTGTAGACCCAGCATAAGGCTGCGGTCACATGGACTGATATTTTCCGCGTAACACGTATCGCGTAACCAATCAGAGACATTCCGCGTTTTTTGTTACGCGGAATTGAATGTCCTTAGTTCACATGAGCCATTTTTTCCGCGTAACGCGTATCGCGCAATCATATCATTGATTCTTTTAGAATGTTCCAACAGAAATGTCAAACGTCGTAATTTATTGGTTACGCGGCAATCAAGTCCTTTCTTATGCTTCTCTAATCTATATTAGACAGTACAATGTATAAGATCAAAATTTTAAACTATAATACTTATTTCAATGAAAATTACATTAAGTCATAAAAAATAAATTAGAGAAGCATAAGAAAGAACTTGATTTCATCATAGATTGCAGGAACAGATGCACTCATGCAAGTAATGTGACAATTTTTCGTCCAATAATTTTTAAAATAATTTTATTACAAAACTACGCAATTTTAGGTAATTCTGTATTGGAAAAAATTAGAAGAAAAATAAAATAACGACTTTTTTACTTGCTATAGTTTCTATAGTCACTCTCTAAAATACGACAATATCAGAAATGTTAAATAAATGAGAATTAGAAACATATTATTATGAGAACACTTTGCAATAAGTATGGTATGTGTATATATATATATATGTAGGTCCAGAAGTATGTTCCGGGACTTTTATTTTTTACATCGGTATATTCCAGGACATTTGGCAGTTTCCAGGACTGTCCTGGAAAAAATTCATGTCCTACGGCACGTTTCGGGACAATTTTTTGAATCTGATTACATATATATGCGTTATATTCCAGGACTGTACATTTCAAAAAACGTAAACAGTCCCGGAACATACCTCTAGACCTACATATATATATATATATATATATATATATATATATATATATATATATATATAATTATGACATTATAATATTACAGAAATAAAACTTATTGTGAAATATTTTCGTATAATGTGAAATAAAGTTTTATAAGATTAAAAAAAAGAACAAAAAACGGAGTGTAATCAACATTATTATCCATCTAATTTTTAAATACATCAGGATCTCAATATTTGCTGCAAAATCTTAACAACAAAACTACGTGTACACCGCTGATATAAAATCATTTTGATAAATCATTCTAGTTTATTGTGGATTTTCTAAATACATCAGCAAAACACAAAATTTATCTAGATTTTTATTTATTTCTTGCATACTAATTAATGTATGTTGAGATACTGCACCTCTCTGGCCACCTTCTAATGCATATAGCACACAGTCTTATCCAATATAATACCGACTTCATTGGTACTATTCAATATCTCATTGATATGTTTCTGCTTTTCTATATATTATTAAATTTATATTATTAAATTTTGTAGTTTTGGAATTTTTATTTATAACTAATTCACCTGTAATATATAAAATAGATATTATTTTCAAGTTACATCATATTTTAATCACAGAGAATATGACAGATACATTTATAGCATTTACTTTAATCTTACCATTGATAATAATGCCAAGCAGTTTGATGTTGAAAATTTATAATTACTTCCATTGTATGTATAATTGTATTTGAATGAATCATTTGTCTTACCCAAGAAGCGCCAATGCGCGTATAATGCGCTTTGAATGTACATTAAACTTTGCATTAAATGCGGATATTTGTCCCACATTATATGCGCATTTAATGCATATTATGGAAGCGCATACCAAAAAGTGCACCTACGCTCATTGATCAAGGAGCCCAATCGAACAGCTAGTGAACTCTGTACTATATAGGAATTTTTCTTCGTGCCCAGCTTTTAAGCATTGCTGTGAGCACATTCCAGTACAGCTATCACAGAAGAAAAGAACATTCTTATTTAGAGAATATCTTTATTTTTGACATGATAAATGTCATTTATTTAAAATTCTATTTATTTAAAATTCAATTTATTTAAAATTTAAAACTTAAATAAAATGTCCCATAATGAGTCAGAAGCTACTCATTTAAATATTTTA
Source organism: Temnothorax longispinosus (assembly GCF_030848805.1). Lineage (NCBI taxonomy): Eukaryota > Metazoa > Arthropoda > Insecta > Hymenoptera > Formicidae > Temnothorax > Temnothorax longispinosus. The sequence goes on from NC_092369.1 coordinate 981,748, forward strand.
TAAAACCTGTCATTTATAAATTGAATGCTCAATTTACATTAATTACGCATTTGAATGCGCGCATTTTGAACACACAATTAATGTGGTTTTGAAGCCAATGCAATTGTACGCGCATTAAAAGCACGTCCCAGGTAGCATTAATTTCAAAAAGGTATCTATAAGTCGTCGTTTTAAGGTTGCCTTTATGATTTTACCATAAGATGACCAATGGATGCCTTTAAATCGATATCTCGTTTACTGTTATCCGAATGATATGCCTTTTTTATGATATCTTAATGAAGAGAAAAACCTGTTATCCTAAAGTCACCATTTTACTTTATCCGATAGATGGCTGTTTTAAGGCATCGAAAAATCATCAATTTAATGTTATCCGAAAGTATCTTCATAAAAGTTGTCCAAAAGGTATCTATCGGTAGCGCTGTTTCTGCCTTTTGTTGTAGTCCAAAAGATGTCATCAGGTAGATATCATGATGTAGTGGCGTTATTGATGTCATTAAAACGATGTAGGAAAGTTATAATTTTTACGACATCTTCTTGATTATGGAAATATCTAGAAGTCGAGATTTTATTGCGCCGCACGTATTAGCACGTATTTTATTCCAAAGCGACAAATTGTTTGACAAAAGTGTGTAAATATATAAGTGTAATTAATACACGTGTAAGTATATACTTTCGCTTTTTCTATATTTTCAATATATATATACATATGCATATATCATAAAGCGTACGTGACTATAATACACAGTGTACTTTTCAAGTTATACCGAGTTATACACGCAGTAATAAATAATATAAATAAAGTATTTTCTCTACACCTGGAAAAAGTTGTGAGTAGAAAAAGTAATATTACTGATCTATTCCGTGTTTTAATTCCATTTAATAGTTGAAGGGTTAATTGATACATTATTAGATTATGCCATGGGACCTCCGTTGAGACGGTGGAAACCGTTCCTTTAGCTTTCGCGAAGACAGCAAAGGCGACGAATCCGCACCCTTGTGCAAGCGGATCTCGATTATTTAGCAAATGCAGCGAATAATGCTGCGTCTAGTCCTTCATGCTCACCGCCAACAGCTCGTGCTTCTAATATTCCTAATGACGTTTGTCATCAAATTGATGATTTCTTTGATAATCTTGAACGCTTTGATGACGCAGGTGATCTCAATTTACTAATCAATGAAAGACCGACACTGACTAATACAGATATCCAGATGGAGAATCAGTCTCAATCGATTCCCTTATAAAAATTTTTCACCGTTTTTGGACCGCGAGAACGGTCAGTTTGAGTAGTAAAAACGTGCATTTGGCAATGAGTACGACCCGTTTTTGGGGCGCAAAGGGGCCCTTTTGCTTAAAAACGAGTGGTTAAAACGGATTGTGTACGATTGCATACTTGCGTATACTCATCATGTAGACTGCGCGTGCTTGAGAGTGCAAGAAACGGACATAAAAATGATAAAACAGGCTAAAAACGGGCTAAAAACGATCTATGTGAGGTGTAAAAGCGGTGAAATATTTTTGTAAGGGTTATCACTCGTCCCACTAGTATAACTGATCTTCAAAATTTTCTTGCTCATTGAGCAATCCAAAACAAAATACCTCAATCCCTTGTAAACGATCTTTTGAGAGGGTTAAAGAAATTTGGTCATCCTGAGCTTCCGTTTGATGCCAGGACATTATGTGATACGCCAAACAGAATTGATATACAGGCTCTCGCTGGAGGTATGTACTTATATATGTTTATTATGGCTTAGAGAGAGCACTGAAGGAACAGTTGAGATCATGGTGGAAGAAAACAGGTGTGCTCATACTCGAGACGAATTTCAGACGGTTCTGCGCAGATGCCAGATGCAGCCATTTTTAAGTAGCCGTTTCAAAACATTTAAGGAGGTTCTACAGGTACTCTCTAGTCAGTTGAGAGATGAAGAGAAAATCTTCAAATTCATCGATTCTAAGTATTCATAAAATATTTTCGTGAATTTTGATGACGTTAGAGCTTATATCATACCCATATTAGTCGAAGCGAGGAATAATTAAAAATATCGTGTAAGTGCTCCTTTGACTCTGGCGGCTTATAATGGAAGAAAATGTGGTAACGTCGCGAACTTGACAGTTCTGCTCATATATGACCGTGGTTATTTCACAATTTCACATAATTCTAGAGCGAGTACTTCTCCGTAAGCGCTTGTAAACGTTAGGTGCTTAAGTTTGAGGTGCTGTCATACTGTGGTGCTGTACTGACTGTACACTTTTCGCGCGGGTGCAGTCGCTGCGACATTGCCAAATCTCCCTTGTTATTCGAAGCACGCTACGTGAACTGTGATATGGCCTGTTTCAATAGCCAATATCACAAAATTTTACGCGATAACCCTTGTTTTTCTCGATATTTCTGAAAAGCTTAGATTAAGATCTATAAGAGCTCCGTTTTTTGAATCTCTGGTAGGTCGCCTTTATATAATTAATATCTCGTTTCCTGTCTCCAAGAGCCCCTCTGCCATATGTAGCTTATATTAAAAACTGTGATTTCAAAATTCATTTTTGCAAATTTTTACACGGTAACCGATGCTAAAATTTTTCGAGCACTTTTCTCGCATCTCAATTTATACGTCCATAAAGTTTTTTCCAATTTTTAAATACATCCATTATCTGTAGAACCTCCTTAAGGTTGTACCAAGTGACTTTGTGACATATCACAATGAGTACGTGTTCTATAAAAACGTGTAAAAACGATTCTCGAAAGAATTCAAAAAATATTCATTTTTTTCGGTTTCCGAAAAAAAGTAAAGCTGTGTTATTAAAATGGGAAGCAGCTTGTGGAAAAGAAAATGTCAATATAAAAAACGGTATGTATGAAATCAATTAAATTCTTGCTTAATAAACGGTATGTATGAAATCAAATACATTCTTGCTTAATTGTGGGGATAGGATAGAATTGATACTCATGCAATAAAAATAATTTATTATGAAGGACGCATCTGTTCTGCTCACTTTGATGCAGCAGCATACAAAGAGACTTCGTGGATGCAACCGTATAACTTAGACCATACAACGGCAAAAAAACGTACATTGAAACCTGATGCAGTCCCCACGCAAAATTTAGGCTCATCAACTAGCGAAAGTGTACAAGCATCTTCTTCGGTAGTAAAGAGTGTGTATTATTATTATATATGGTTTTCTGACTTCAAATATAAATTTCTAATTAAGCTTACACAATATATTAATAATGTGTTCATCTTTTCAGGCCTTGATGTATCTACGATAACGCCAGATGCAATGCCTGCTGCGATGGATGTAGTACTGTCTGAAGACCAGATGGAGGCTTCGACTTCAGGACATTCATTAAATTTTGGTAAGAATTTATTTTTAAGAGAGGATTCTAGTATAACCGGGCGAAAAATGATGATTAAAATAAATATTGCGGGTACATATATGCCGTGTGTATATACTATTTATTTATGCAAGAAAAAAATTCGATTTTTTTGACCGGTTACACTAGAATCTCCTCTTAAAATATGGTTGTATGTATGTACATTTATATACTATTTATTACATTATATTATACGCCTTTTAACATATATATATACATATAGATACAAGTATAAATATACAATATTCCCCAACTGAAGATGAATTGAGACTTTTGGATCAAGTGGAAGAATTGAATGTAATTGATGTAATAAAAGAAGAGGGTCTTAAATACATCGCAGGTTATGCGGCTTTCAGATTTCGGAGTCAATTTCCATTTTTAGGAACCCCAACAGAATTATTGATTAATCCAGATAACGACTGGATTAATCATATTTCTAGAGGAAGAATAATCAGCCCTTGTGTCGAATTATTTGAAACGGCGAAAATCATGGAAAAGTTATTTCAAGATTATCATGGTTCTTCTATTTGTAAGAAGCCATGGATTTTTAAAACATTAGCGTCGAAAATCATCGCATTACAAGATAAAAACTGCTTAGAAATACCAAACAAAGTATTATTATGCTTAATACGCACAAGGACATATATTCGTGTTCGAGAATTAAACAAGAAATTAAAAAGTGACGCATATAAAAGGAAGAAAACAAAAAAAAATGAAAAAAATTACTAATATTAAAAAATAAGTACGCATTACATGTATGTTTTTATATACTGTGTAATTATATCATATACGTATGTATGCAATATTAATAATATATTTTTCAAACTGATTTATTCTTCAACAATTGTCCTTTTTATATATAAATTAAACCCAAAAATAAATAAGTAAAACATAAAAATAAATAAGTAAGACTGCGGTCCACTTGACGCTACAAATACTTTGGAGCATTCTTCTTTTCCTTATTTCTTCATTGAAAGAAAAGAGAAGAGGAATGCTTCGAAGCATTTGTAGCATCAAGTGGACCGCACTGACCGCAGCCTATACACTAATGACATAACGCCAAATTCAAACTGTACCGCGGCAAGATGGAGGTATCTGGCATCAATTTCTCATTGGCTGTTAGAAATATATGCGCAAGAGCACACCTGTGTTCCTTCCACCATGGTTGAGATACAGAAACTATAATGTATTGCTGACATCGGATCGTCCTGTCCTTGTCTAACAAGAGGCATCTGTCTTTGTTCGATTGCTGCGCCATCTCTCGCTACACGCAAAACTGCTTATCCTATCAACCTGAATGTGCTTTTGCTTAATAAAGCTGCGTTAGTAAAAATCTTTTTTTCTAGGCTTTGAATCTTAGTTCTATTTACACGAAATTGTTCCTAAATGTTGTCTCTACTTCCCTTGTGTATCATTTTGTACATATAAACTGCAGTTTTTTTGTTTAAGCAAATATTGTCGTCAGGTGACAGCTCTATGTGCCCAAATTTTTAATTTTTTTTTGTTTTTGATATGAAATCGTGTATCGGGAAATAGATTTTTGTGCGTACTTTAATTCTAGACCAGAAAATTGCAATTTTGTAAAGCCAATTCAAAGAATTCTTCGAATCTGCAAATGTCGGTAACTACTACCACTATAGGATGCCTTTAATTGCCAGTATGAAATCTACACATGTGTCACAAGATTTTGGGACGTATATAGAAAAAGCAGTGACCAAAGCTACTAAATTTGCATCCATACGTTTAAAAAAAATTAAGCTTACTAATAAAAATGGATAAGCGATTATACTTGTTACAAATTATTATATTATTAGCACAAGAAATACATACATTGTAATAAATTCATATTTTTATTTCTATCTTTATATAAATGAATGTATGTTTGTCCGCTATGCAAATCTACAGTTTTCAAAATAGAACAACCAAATTTGGTATATACTATCTCATGATACTCTAACTTAATTAGACCGTAGACGTATTTTGAGAACCGCATCATCACCGATTTTTTAGGATATCGGTTCCAAAATTTTCCTAATGTCTGTCTGTCTGTCTGACTACTGCAAACTACTCATTTATTAATGGACCGATTTACTGAAAACCGGCCAAAATTTGTCTAACTTTTCGGGAATGATGTACTAATATAAAATTCTTACGGATGGTGTATGTTTGAACGTTATTCTTAAAAACTAATCAACCAAATCTTAAAGTATTATATGAAATAGGGGTAGAAAAACTGAGGAATATAATAGAATTCAAAAAATTGTTAATAATAAAGGGGTTACCGATTTCTGTCTAAAAAAAAAACCAAGTGATTGCTCTAATTTCCGTAATTTTGAGATATCAAGCTAATTTTTTTTATAAATGAAGTATCATTAAAGGTAGGTTGGTGGTATTGAATTTGGCGAAAATCGGTGAAGGGGTTGCCGATTTATGTCTAAAAAATGTATAAGTTATTTGATGGATTGAGTATCATTTAAGGAAGGTTGTTATTGAATTCGGTGAGGATCATGGGCAATGTAAAAAAGTTACAATTGACAATATGTGTTTATGAATTATATATTGGTGGATATAAGATTAGCTAGATATAATAAAGTTGTAAAAAAAGACGCCGGGGCGAAGTCCCGGATAACCAGTTACCCAGATAGCCAAGTCTGTTCGAACAAATAATGCCAAATACTTGCTACAAATTTTGGTTTCAGAAATGGTACAAATTTGCATCAAAATTTGTTTTATCAAATGTTGTCGACAAACTGCTAGCAAATACGTAGCAAAACATGCGTACACAATTGACGCCAAATTGGTACCAAATATCGAGCAAAGCTTAGTAGTACCTGATAACAAATTGGCATCAAATTGCCGCTAAAATTAGTTGACAAAACCTAACGCCAAATTAATGCCAAATATTGAGCAAATTTTGGTGACAAAGCTTGAGAACAAATTGACGCCAAATACCGAGCAAAGTTTAGCAACTACCTGATAACAAATTGGCACCAAATTGCTGTTAAAGTTTGTTGACCAAACCTAACACCAAATTGATGCCAAATATTGAGCAAATTTTGGTAACAAAACTTAAGAACAAATTGACGCGCTCGAATTCCTTCGCATTTTGCAAACGCCCGATCGTTTCATTCAGATGGCACGACGTATGAGTCGCCACTTTCAAAGCGTCCCCACCTCCTTCCTCAATCCTTGCTCTCGTTCAGTGTCATGGCCGCTCTTGCTGCGTTTCTTCGGACGAGAAGAGTACGTTTTCTTTCTTTCGTAACTGATTGAGCTAAGCGGCACGTATTTTGGAGACCAACCGAGCGAGATTCGACTTCCCAAGAAGAGCTCACCGCCAGGAAAAGGAGAGCTGCGGCAGCTTGCCTCCGAGAGGGAGGATTGAGGCAAGGAGTCCGGTTCAGCGAGCAGGGCTCCGATATTTGGGACGCCATATTGGAAGATCGACATTGATCGTAGTAGTACAAGGGGCGCTGTAAGGTTAATTCTTGTCTTGAGGTCTTGGAATTGCTCTCATATTTGTGGCTCTGGTTTATATTCTAGCCCTAATGTAATTTTAATATATGCATTACAATTTTACACTGTCAAATAATAAATAATATTGTTTGATAATAATAACAACAGTATAGATAATAGTAACAATTTTATTACTTGACTTATTTTATTTTATTTTTGACATCTCGTATATACATTAATTGTGGCTAAGGTCTATACTATGTCATAGTGTAGATCTTAGCTACGTTTCTGGCAAGTCAGTCCAAAGTATGCGGCTTTATTCTTTATCCTTTTTATCTATAGTATTCTATAGCAATTTTATTTTTTTTTATTTTTTAATTATTTTTTATGTATTATCTCTTATGTATCAGGTTTCTGAAGAAAACTAAGTATATAAAGTCGAAACGTAAAACGTTAATTGTATTTAAAATTTGTTTAATTAAACGAGATTTTGTTTTTAAAGAGTGAAAACAAGATCGGCCCCATTTTTTTCGCATTCGATTTTGATCATGAAGTAAGTACCACACGAAAGGTCTCGTCAATCTGATTATGGATATGTCAGTCTCAAAGTGTACCTATTTACCGTTCCAGAGATATCGGGCTCCAAAAATTCCAAAACCAATAGATGATGCCTGTTATGAACGTTCTCGGTAATGTCAATCTCGGGGTAGGATATACGACTCGGGACTCGGGTCAGAGAGAATAATCTTTATTGTCTTTTTGAGGAGACCGATAGTTTTCGTAGTCTCTGCGCTACTGGTTTCGCCGGTTTTGGAATTTTTGGAGCCCGATATCTCTGGAACGGTAAATAGGTACGCTCTGAGACTGACATATCTGTAATCAGATTGACGAGACCTTTCGTTTGGTACCTACCTACTTCATGACCAAAATCAAATGCGAAAAAAATGGGGCCATTTGCCTATGAACACTTGTTCTCACTCTTCAAGTTGATGACCTTTTTATAACTCGAAAATCAGCCAGCCTTCTATCCTATAGTTTATTTTGTACTGTTAGTTTTTTTAATTTAGTTAATATTTTTTTCCATTAACACATTTGTTATAGTTATTGCGCAGTAGAAAATCTAAAAAAATAAATGTTTTTAAAGAGTAAAGATAGTATATATTTTGAAATATATGTATTTTATGTAAACATGACATTTAAATTTATTTGCAGTTTATTTTAGAACATGCCAAAAAACACCGTTTTATAAGCTTTCCAAGAAAGTTAAAAGGCAGAAAGTGTGAATGTTGAAGTTGTAGAAAAGCTCAATTCAACAGATTCTTTAATTGAATTCGATCAATCGCATATTCAGCAAGCACATGTTTCCGTTAAAAAAGCCAAAGTTCCGTAATACCAGATTTTCTTCATAATCAAAAAGAATCTGAACTTTCTCATTATTCTTAACTTTTTCATCATTCTGAACTTCCTCACCATTCTGAATTTTCTAATAATTCTGAACATTTTGAGTAGGGGAGACCGGGGTTAACTCGACATCGGGGCAAACTTGACACTAGACTTTTTGCTAATTTAAATCTATCGCAGAAACTTGTTTTTCCTACTGTAAATGCGTCTTTATGTGCTGGTATTATCAACGGGATTTGATGACATTCTAAGTTATGGTGTAATTTTTAGCGCGACATAAGCGTTTTTGATGGTGAAAAGTAATTTTTCTGATCTCTCGAAAATTTCTACTCTTTCATCGAGCTTTACTCTTGCAAACCTATATGTAAGTGATTTTCACGGGAAATTTGATGCTCTATATGAATCTGATAATCGTTTCTGGATATTTTCAAAATTTTCATGTTTTTAAAGTGACAAAAGTGAAAAACGACGTCTGGGGCAAAGTCAACACCACGCCGTTTCGTCGGCTCCCAGTAACAAACGATGCTTGTCATGCAGCCGTATGGCTTATGACAAATGTATGCGCACGTCCGATCGCGAGTTTACCTGCATTAATTGTTTTTCAGACATGAGTTTATATGAAGATAATTGAAAGTTCAACAATTTTTCATCTCATTATTTTCAATAATTGTTCTAGCTACTTTATTCCGAATTTTTGTACTTTTTAAGTACACAATAAACAATGTATTTTCATTTTCAGACAGCAAAAAATAAGTTCCAGATCAAATTGTGTCGATCAAACAAAGTGTTGAGTTTGCCCCGGCGGGGTGTCGAGTTTACCCCGGCATTTTTCAATTCGAAAATTTGTCTTCGCGTCACTTTTCCTTTCCTAGCGGCAAAACAAAGCGACGTACAGCAAAACTTTCTGAATCAATTTTGTACCTGAAGGAACACTCTTTAAATATATACCATTGAAATTGCCTAAAAATTTTAATTAAATATTAAAAATTTAAAAAAATAGTGTCGAGTTAATTCCGGTCTCTTCTACTCTGAACACTTTGATTTCGAGAATAACGATAATTATAGAGATATATTTAACATTAACAGACACCGGCAAACGAGGCTCATTCAGATGACAACGATGATAACTCTGAAAATTGCGAGAATAGTGATAAGAACAATGAGAACCAAAAGAACGATGAGGAAAAAAATTTCCCATAAAGATATTTTATAAATTTATAAATTCACATTGTATAACATTTACTGTAATTAATATATAATTAATTATTTTATTGCCACCGTTAGATTTTATAAATGTCTTATAATGTTTTATAAATATAAAGATTTCTTTTAACATATGTATAAAATAATTTATCACTAAATCAATAAAATTGTAAATCAATAAAAAATTATAGGTATGTTTTTTATAATTTAATGCTTTTAATTTTCCCTAAAAAAATATATTTTAGTATTTATTAATGGCTACGTAACAAGGCTTGCTGCAATTTGGCGTCAACCTGTGTCATCAAGATTTGCTCTGTATTTGGTGCCAACTTGCTGTTAAGTATTGTTCTCAAATCTTGTTTGATATTTGATATCAATTTGGCGTCGGGTTTTGTACACAAACTTTGATAGCAATTTGTCAACAATTTGCTATTAGATTGCTGGCAAGCTTTGTTCGGTATTTGGTGTCAATTTGGCGTCAAGTTCTTTCGTCAAGGTTTGCTCGGAATTTGGCACAAATTTGCTGTCGAGCTTTTGTTGGCAAGCCTTGTTCACAATATGGCGCAAATTTGCCGTTGAACTTTTGCTGCCCTGTTTTGCTCGATATTTAGCGTCAATTTGGTGTCAAGTCATGTACACAAGCTTTGCTAGCAAAACACAAGCGTATTGCAGACACAGATCGCACCGGATTTGTCGAAAAGTTTTGCGCGTATTTGGTGTCAATTTGGTTACAATTTGCTGACAAATTGTTTACTGGGTAGTTTTAATACAAGTTTCACACATAATACTTTATATTTATTTCCATACAAATTATGAATGATGTTTTACATCATATTTTTATTATAAATTCCAAAACAGTATTATATAAAAGGATAAAGAATTTTACTTTATATACCCCAAGGGGCCTTAAAGGGCGTTTTGAAGGGACGTACCCAAACCCTAACTTCCAATTCATCCACTACCTTACTGTTTCCTCCTTTGGACCAACGGTTTAACGTCTCTTCCGAAAGACGGAGCCCAGTTTTCTCCGCATCTTGCACGGAGGAGCGCGGTTTTTCGGAAAACTTTTCCATGTTACATATGGCTCTAGTAGACTCAAACCTGGTTCTTCAGATTACGAGTCTGGCGCTCTACCACTGAACCACACCGCCGCCCTAAAAACAGTATTATATAATTTCTTTTATTTTATTATTTATTTTATTCTTTATATTGATTTTTTATATATATACCCACACAGCACATAATATTGCAGAAATATTGCAGTAATATTGCAATATAGTGGAAATATTACGTATTACAATGAAATATTTCAGAAATATTACTGATGTATTACACGTTTTTAAATAATATTGAAATATTACAGTAATATTGCTGCAATATATTGTTGAAATATAATACTTTAAGTAGCAAAATAATGTCAAATGACATTTTAATGACATCTTATTGACGTCATTAAGACGTTATTAAGGTATCACACAATCATACGTATTGCACAGATAATATATACCAGTTAAAGAATTTTGGACTGAAAGAAAGAAAAATCTAAATAAAAAAATGTGATGAAATCAAAAGAGACTGACTTGTACTTTTGGGGAATAAAAGTGATTAAGATAAATTTTATAAGTGGTGGTATTTAATTATATAACTTGTTATTTGTTTTGTAATAATAAAATTATATATTGTAATTATATATTGTAATTATAAATACAATTAATTTTTAATTAAGAGCCAGTAAGTAAATTGATAATAAAATAAATAGATAAAATTTAAAATTTATATTTCTTATATAATTAATATTAAACTTTTCAAATTACGAGTTTGTCACACGGATAAACAGAACGTTTCTGAGTGCGTAAGTGGAGGGAAGAACGCTAGTGTGTGTGGCTATGCGCTTGGCGCTTGGTCGCAGCACCGACCCCCACCATTCCCGGTCTTCTCTCGCTGTCTCTTGCGTGGGACCACGCAATCACGTGTACGACACCGCACAGAAACAATCGTTTTAATTTCAGGTAATTTTTCTTTATTTAATAAATATTGTTCACACAAATATTTTTAAAAGTATTTTTGTATAATTATCTATATATATAAGTACCGTCGTCTGTCTGTCTGTCTGACCGCAAACTACTCATTCGTTAGTGGTCCGAATTTTTGCCAAGGGTACATGAAATAGGGGTAGAATTTCCCGGGGAGTGCCATAAAGTATATAGTTTTTCGTTACCGATTTTCTGGAAACCGATTTTTTTTATTTTTTTAATTTTTCTGTCCGAATTTTTACCACGAGTACATGAAATAGGGGTAGAATTTCCCGGGGAGTGCCATAAAGTATATAGTTTTTCAAAGAATAAAATAAATTTTCGCCAGTAATAAAATATAATTAGTGTTTAATGATCGGCCTGACTGGCAATATATTGAAAATTATAACGACGTTTCGACCTCTATTTTGGGTCCTTATCAAGTTTATGATGGATCAATGTGCGTCAAACAATATAAAATTAATCATCGTTACGTTTTAACAAGGCGGGTGGAACAGATATAAGCTTTGTGCGGCATGACCGTCACGTATAGCGCCCGACGAACGACTTGATAAGGACCCAAAATAGAGGTCGAAACGTCGTTATAATTTTCAATATATTGCCAGTCAGGCCAATCATTAAACACTAATTATATAGTTTTTCGTTACCGATTTTCTGGAAACCGATTTTTTTAATTCTTTTAATTTTTTGGGAAATAATCGACTGAATTTAAAAGAATTATATATGAAACAGGGGTAGAATTTTCCGGGGAGTGCTATAAAGTGTATAATTTTTCGTTACCGATTTTTTTGAAAGCCGGTTACAAAATTATTTCAATTTTTCGGAAATTAATTGACCAAATCTTAAAAAATTATATGAAGTAGGGATAGAATTTCCCGGACATTGCCATAAAGTGTATAATTTTTCGTTACCGATTTTTGGGGAAATCGGTATCAGAAAATTTTCCAATTTTTCGGAAATTAATTGACCAAATCTCAAACAATTGTATATGAAATAAAGGTAGAATTTTCTGGGGAGTGATATAAAGTGTATTATTTTTCGTTACCGATCTTTTTGGAAACCGGTTACAAAATTTTTTCAATTTCTCGGAAAATAATTGAATTTTAAAGAATTACATATGAAATAAAGGTAGAATTTCCCCGGGATTGCTATAAAGTGTATAATTTTTTGTTACCGATTTTTTTGGAAACCGGTTACAAATTTTTTGAAATTTTTTGGGAATTAATTGACCAAATCTTAAAGAATTATATATAAAATAAAAGTCGTGTCAAAATTTTTTTAATTGTTGAAGGATAAGTTTAATTTTTTGTTAATGGATAATTTTTCATTAATGAATTGATTTTCTTGAAACCGGTTACGAAGTTTTTCCAATTTTTCTAAAGGGGTTTTCGATTTTTGTTTAAAAAAATGTAGGTACGTGATTGTTCTAATTTCCTCTTGAGATATTAGCTAAATTTTTTTAAAGATAATTTTTCGTTACTTTTTTAAAAACAATGCCCAAATTTTTCTAATTTTTCGGGGATGGCGAAGATGTGTATAATTTTTCATAATCAATTTTTTGGAAACCGGTTTCAAAATTTTCTAATTTTTTTAGGATGGCTACGATGAGTTTATAGAAAAATTGCTAATAATAAAGGGGTTTCCGATTTCTGCTCCAATTTCCGTAAATTTTGAGATATCAAGCTAAATTTTTTTTATGGATAATTTTTATAGATAATTTTTTGTTACCGATTTTTGTGGAAACCGGTTACAAAATTTTTCAAATTTCTCGGGAGTTAATTGATCGAATTTCAAAGAATTGTATATGAAATAAAGGTAGAATTTCATGGGGTTTGCTATAAAGTGTATAATTTTTTGTTACCGATTTTTTTGGGAACCGGTTACAAAATTTTTCAAATTTTTCGGGAATTAATTGACCAAATCTTAAAGAATTATATATGAAATAGGAGTCAACATTTTTTTAATTTTTGGAGGATAAGTTTATTTTTTTATTAATGGATAATTTTTCATTAAGAATTGATTTTCTTGAAACCAGTGCCAAAATTTTTCTAATTTTTTGATGATTTCGAAAAAAGAAATTAAAATAGAAGAAAATGAAAGAGAGTTAATAATGGTGGGTCAACGGAGGGTAAAAACGCGCGAGGCACGAGCAAAAATAAAATTTAAAGACTTTAATATAAAGGATTACATTTTTGAAATATTTGACAATATGCTAATCTGCATCTATTATATTATCTATTATTTTTTATTTTTTAAAAAAGAATTCGAAGAGATGTAGGTTAGAGTTTGAGGAGAAAGAATATCAAAGGTGCTCCTAATTAATGAGTGAGTTTGGGGAAAGGGGAATAGATTTTGAGCCCGCGCGAAGCGCGGGCGAAAAATCTAGTTACTAATATGTATGTACATTGTACATATATATTTGGCGATTTGTCTTTAAATCCAAAAATAGAGATTACGTGGCATAATGGTCTGCAAAAACCACGTTAATATCATAAAAATCATTTCAATGACCATCTTAAAATACATATATTTGCCTTTATAACCTTATTGAACGAGTCTCTAATGAAATTATTTATTAACGGCTTCATACTTAAATCTTGATGCTAACTTAACCTCAAAATTTTTAACAGTTTAATCCAACTGGAGCCCTGCTTAGTTGGAGATACGTGATAGAAATATGCCGATCCCAAATCTCCTAAAAAGCAGTTTAATCATTAATTAAATGATTTAACCATAATTATTTAACCATTTACATGATTTTATAATAATTATTGTTCTTATGCTATATGTTACAGTATTGCTTTCCATCAGTGGATGTTCATGCAGTCCAGAGCAGCACCAAGTAGTTTGATAGAAGAGCAAAAGATTTATTTATTAAATATGTAAGTAAGAAAAAATTAAATTTGATATAAACCATACTTTCCAATATTAATCGTCAATACTGAAAATCCAAAGTATACGTGTAACATCGACTACAGATTTCCAGTATACATAGATAGTGAATATCACAATACAGATTCATACTTAACCTACTTTTATGTTTAAAATATATAATTAGATGTAAATAATAATTACTGTTTTTGTATTATGCAGTGTTACGTTGCTTTCCATCAGTAGAAGTTCACGCAGAGCAGCACCAAGCAGTTTGATTTCTATCAAACTCTTCTGAGCGACAGCTTCATTTATTAAATACATAAGTAAGAAAAATTTAAACTTGGTATAAACTGCGTTCCAATATTTTAATATCCAGTACTGAAAATCTAAAATGTATGTATAACATTAACCATAGATTTTCAGTATAGACAGTGAATATCGGAACACGTCATACTTAACCCCGTACTCTTATGTTTTAATATGTAATTATGTATGAAATAAACAGGGTGATTTTTATTTCGTGTGCCAATCATCTCCGCTATAATTATCTCAGAAAGTATTGATTTATTGGAAAAATGTTTCAGATAAAAGTTGGAGAGTTCAAGGAAGACCAATAGACAATTTTATTAGATTTTGAGTCCGGGACCTGTGTTAAGCCTAATAGGATCCAAGTCAAATTATTTAAATAGAAACCCCCTTTTTATGGTATCATCTTTTTCTACTAATTAATATGAACAACTTTTGTCTGAAACATTTTTTTATTTGCCTTATACTTTTTGAGATATTCAAGGAAAACTTGGTATTTTTTTCAATATTTAGCTTACAATAGATGTTTGTCAATAAATGTTCGTCGGAGTGAAAAGTAGTACAGGACTTTTTGACTTGATTTGGTTTCAAGAATATACTGTTGCAATAGTATTCTAATTTCTTTAAATAATTGTGTACACATGAAAGCTTCAAGAAAATGTATACACAAATATTTAAAGAAATTAGGGTATTATTGCAATAGCATATTCTTGAGACCATATCAAGTCAAAAAGTCTTGTATCATTTTCCCCTCCGACAAGCATTTATCAAGATATAAGCTAAATATTAAAAAAATTATCAAATTTTTCTTGAATATCTCAAAAAGTATAAGGCAAATAAAAAATGTTTCAGACAAAAGTTGTTTATATTAATTAGTAGAAAAAGATGATGTAATAAAAAAGGAAGTTTTTATTTAAAAAATTTGACTTGGACCCTACTGGGCTCAACATAGGTTCCAGACTTAAAATCTAATAAGACCATCCATTATTCCTCTATAAACCCTCCAACTTTTATCTGAAACATTTTTCCAATAAACCAATACTTTCTGAGATAATTAGTGAAGATAATTGGCATACAAAATAAAACTCACCTTGTATAATTAGATATAAATAATAATTACAGTTTTTGTATTATGTTATAGTGTTACGTCATTCTTTATCAGTGGAAATTCATACAGTGCAGAGTAGCATGGAGCAGTTTTGAAGAAGAAAGAGATAGAAAGATAATATCAATATTATTTTTTTAATATTGTATGTAATACTATTATTAAAAATAACAATTTGATAAAATTTAATAATATTTATTAAAATGTTTTAATTTTTAGCAATATTAAATAAATATTATCTAATATTACACAAATAATATTATTGCGTTTACAATATCAATATTATTTTAAAATTGTATGTAACAATACTATTAAAAATAATTTAATAAAATTGAATAAAAATTATTAAAATGGTTTTTTAATTCCTAGCAATATTATACAAATATCACGCAAATATTATAGTAATTTTACCGTAATATTACTGATATATTGCAGTAATATTACCGCAATATTACTGAAATAAATATCAGTAATATTACTGATATTCATTTTCGCGGACATTTTAATATTACTGAGATATCTCAGTAATATCATTGCAATATTTCTGATACATTTCATTATAATATTGCAATGGAAAAATAATATTGCTGCAATCTGCAATATTATGTGCTGTGTGGGTATTATATATCATATTTGTATATTTTATGTATTTATAAAATAAAGAAATATAATAAATAATATAATATAAATTATGTCACTCTTGATCGTGTTTCGAAACTGCCAGTACTAAAAATGTATAGGTCACGTCACATGTATTATAGATTTTCAGCACTGGCAGTCAATTTCGCGGAACACAGTTACGGTCTGTATTACAATATATTCTACAAAATGTTAAAAATAGTCATTGGTAAGGAGAAAAATAAATTATTATTTGACGAGGTATTCAACGTACGTTGAATGTACGGACGTAATGTACACGTATTTCGTACGTAATGTACGCTTTTGAATGACAGTAGTCCTTTAAAACGTTGTTTTCTTAAATAGCTGTACATAATTTTGCCCACAAAATTGTACTTTTAAGTACGACATTCCTTAAATACAATGGTTTCCTTAGCAAAATCGAACAACTTTTCCTATTTTAAATGCCCATTGTGTAAAAAATGTGGAAGAAAGATATATATTATTATTTCATTAAATACATATATGTATATATGTAATCCGTGGTTTATAAATTAAGTTTTATATCTGTTCTTTTTGTAATAACATTATTTATATCTATTTTGATTTTATTATAACATATTTCTTTTGTTAATTTTAAAAATTGGCTGTAGTTTTTGTAATAGTTTAGATGATTATGGAAATATTTTTGCTATAAATATGTTATCATTTTCAGTATTATATTAAGTAAAACATGTGCACTTTTTTCCGATTTAACACTAGAAATGCCAAAAGCTATTTTCGACCGCTTTTATTTTTTAATATTCTGTTTTTTAAAGTAGAAAATTTATATTGTAATAAAATAATTATTCGATTTATTCGATCTTTAACATGATTAATGTAACATTACTTTTAAAAATTGAAACGGTAGAAAATTATTTGGTATTTCTAGTGTAAAGGTTACTTTAGACAATCTATAATTCACGACAGAAGAATTATATAATTCTATTTGTTTTGTATTTTGTAATTTAGAAAATATTTGAAGATGTATAATTAATGCATGTATGATGTATACATATATCTGTATATGTATATATTTTTTTACATGTATCTCTAATTTTTTGAATGTTTTTTTATATATGCAATTTTGTCACAAACTGTCGTGAATTATAAATCGTGTAAAGTGACCTTAAAACTAATACTTTTTTAATATCTTTTCTTCTTGCTTCCTCATAGAGGAAGCTTTGTGATAGTAAAAAAAAATTTTTACGAGATTTAGATGGAAATAGGTTTAGAATGTTCCAAAATGTCAAGAAATCATATTAGTAGAAAATGTCCGGAAGTATGTATGTGTATGTGTGTGTACGGATTTTTTGTACACGCATCTACTTCTGCAATTTTTTAGATACCGGGTTGAAATTTTGCACACAAATAGAGTATCATAGAAAGTATATTCTCCTCTAATTTTATTAAAATCTGTTGACCGGTATGGATTTTAAGGGGATTTTCATTTTTTAGAAAAGTGTGTTTTACACACACGCTGTAGCTTTCTCAATATTTTAAATATCGATCTATTTCTAATTCTATTATATTTTTCAGTTTTTTCTACCCCTATTTCATATATAATTTTTTAAGATTTGGTTAATCAGTTCTTGAGTTACAGACGTTTGAAATTTCGGAGAATCTGTACATACATAGAAGCCTTATAAAGTT
The DNA here is from genome assembly GCF_030848805.1 of Temnothorax longispinosus. NCBI lineage: Eukaryota > Metazoa > Arthropoda > Insecta > Hymenoptera > Formicidae > Temnothorax > Temnothorax longispinosus. Next base: position 999,801 of record NC_092369.1, read on the forward strand.
TGGTCTAATCATTTTAAAGAATTATATATGAAATAGGGGTAGAAAAAACTGAAGAATATAACAGAATTAGAAAAAGTTGCCAATAATTTAAATTGTCCAAAATTGAGACTTGAGGTATAGTCTTTAAGAGTTACAGTTGACTTGAGTGCCAAAATGCAACGTGATACAGAATTAGAAAAAATATCCGCGAACGCGCCTTGCTCTACCTCTTGTGTAGTGTGAAAAAGAGTTCAACTACGAGCAATGTTGTCGCCAATTTGACGGCACGACGCTCATTATGGCAATGTTTGCCGTCGACATTGTGTCGATTGTAAAGCTCCATTTGTGCTACTAATTTATTATTTCATAATTTTAGTAATAAAAGCAATTTTTATATATTTAAAAAAATATTTTAAAGTAGAAATAAAAAAACTAATGTATAAATAAAAAATGGAACAAAATGGAAAAATTAAGAAATATCCGAAATTAATAGTAATCATTTTAGTAAAAACATTAATTATTTAATTTATTTTTGTAATAGTATAACAAATATTAGTCGCAATAAAGATTATCACAATAAGAAAAGTGTGAAAGTAGAAACTTGCACATTGCTTCCTTATAGTTGTTAAGTGTGCAAGTAGAAACTTGCACATTGCTTCCTTATAATTTTTAAGTGTACAAATTAAAAATTTAAACATTACTTTCTTACAATTTTCAAGTATGCAAATTATAAATTTGCACGTTGCTTAATCAACATTTTATTTCGCTCATAAAACTTCCTCTATGAAAAGCCAAATTAATAAATATTTATACTAATAATTATACATAAAAAAGGCTTCCTCATAAGAACATGCGTATCAAATTCCTATCCACAGGACTGAAACTTATCACAGGTCCTTCCATTTAGCTGGAATTTATCTATGGAACTCTCTTCCTACTGAGATCGTGTCCTCATCAACTGTCACCGTATTTAAACGTAAGCTTTACAACCATCTCTTTTCTCTCGAGTCTAGTTCCGTGCATGCTTCTACCTTGGAGCCGTCAGGCGTTGGAACATGACACTAATATCAAATCTAATCGCGTGCCAAATCACTTACCTTTAAGTCGGGTCATCTGATTGTTAATCTAGTCGCGTACTGAACCATTTTTTTTGGTTTTAGGTCATGTTATTGTAGTCTTACGATTCTGTTTCTTTCGTTTGCTACATTGCGTATTGTATATATATATATATATATATATATATATATATATATATATATTTTTTTAATTATATTCGATCAATCGGCAAAATAACATGGAATTCTTCGTTATTAGTTTGTAAATTGCGTTGTAAACAATATATAATTTAATGTTTTATTTCACTTTTCTTGTGTTAACAATAATTTATTTTCTAAATTAATAACAAAATTTCTTTAGAAGAAAGCGTACATATTGGCCAAGAGTGGATTTCTATTATTTACGCTTTTTCTGTTTTTTTATTTCTTTTATATAGTTTATTTTCAAAATAAAGATAATATAATTTCATTAGATATCATTTATGTAATTAATCAATTTTACTAACATTTTTTGTTATTAGTTTCATTACTTTTAAATAATTAAGAGACACACGATAGTGTTTTGCGCCTAGTGTGGGAAGGGATATTTTATTGTCATCTGCAATGTTATAATATATATTTTATTCATAAATCAACATCAGAAGGGATACGCAAGACATAATTGTTAGAGCCAAGTCAGCCGACGCGCTAAGCGCATACGACTTTCGAACCGGCTATATGGCTATGCTACAACGTGGGGAAGAACGAGACATCCGAGTATATAACGGGGAGCACACATTTCTGCACAGCGCATAATGCGTAAGCATAAGAAAATTGATTGGTCTATACACATGTGCATAAAAAAATAAACCAATCAGTTTTCTTATGCTTACGTATTATGCGTTATGCAAAAGTCTGTGTTTCCCGTTTATGTCTGTGCTCTTCTACCCGCCCGAAGCTGGCCGAGCCGCGCCGAGTCGCCGCCGAGCGCCCAGCGCACACGTACACGGCTTCGTCAGCTGTGTGCGTGTCCCCACCAAGCGCGCAGGCAGCAGGCAAAGTAATGCTGAAAGACTTTGGATCTTGCGATTAAGCATTTCGTTCCGATAGTTGGATGATCGCTCGCGACGGTCAATGTCAAACTGTTTTGGTTACAAAACGAGTAGCTCGTTGAGGCCGAACTGTATCCCAGGATCGAACCCGTGGTACGCCGCAGCACTTCCTCCTCAAGGTTCGCGGTTCCACTGGGAATTTCAGGTTCCTCCGCTCCGCTCTGTAGAGACCCTCGAAACGCCTCAAAGTGACCGTGGAGCGTTAGTCGAGAAGCCGGCTATATATTTTAGAGACTCAACTTTGCAGTCCAAATTGCGGCGGCGCCAGTTTAAACGTGAATTTCCTACCAACTTTATGACTCCTTGATATCTGTCATAATTAATTTACGATATAATATCTAATTTATTATATCCAAAAGTGCATTAATTAATTTTTAAGAAGAAAACTGAAACTTCCATTCGCACGTTATTCTGAAAATATATTTTTATATCCAATATTAACAAACAGTCATTTTTTATTGTGGCAAATTTATACATCGACTATGAAAAGATAGTGGTATTGATTTTGAAATGTGCTTCATTCATATGGCTGCGTTCCGATATTCACTGCCAGTAGAAAATCTATATAGGTACATGACGTAAACTATAGCTTTTCAATACTAGCAGTGAATATTGGAACGCAGCCAATAATTGTAAGTTATCGATACATGTAACAGCATTTCATAATTTTGTTTAGATTTTTTATTAAAAGTAATATATTTCGTTAATATTTCTATTTTTTAATTTTTATAAATTTTAGAAAGATGTTATTTGCTGATTGTATATAAGCTATAATGTACTTGCTTCCGATTTATCCATCATAATTTATCGCATGATTTCATTTTTTCTAACTAATTTTCTAATAAAAGTCATTATTAATTTTTTAGACTAATGGAGAAAGAATTGCAAACAAGTGATGATGAAGAAGTTGAAGATGAAGAAAGAAAGTGTTATGAATTAAAGAGAGAGAGAAAAAAAGGCTAACATTTACATCAACGCAACGTAATAATATGCATGTTTCATTTGTCAGTGTCATTTTATTTCTTAAATTATTTCAAACAAAATTTTTTATTTAATCGCTTTAATTGTACTGTTTTTTATGTAGCTGTCATTCTACAAGAGCGAGAGGGATTATAGAAGGAGGAAGATGGAGTGGAGAATGTAGAGGAGGCGGCTTGAGAGGTGGATAAAGAGAAGGCTGGGGAGAATTTGATTCTCAGTCCGTTTTTATTTTAATTGTTAAAAAAATTAAATAAAAAATTAAATTAAAAAATATATTTTTTCTTATTTCGGCGGCATTGTTCCTTCCTTATAGCACGAAATATTGTTAAAACATTGTAGAAATATTATTTTGTAAGATTGAAATATTTTATTATATAATAATCTTAAAAGGATATTGTGATAAAAAATCAAACGTATAAAAAAAGGGGCATAAAGCCGTGACAAGGTGTTCGACTGTTCGTGTCAAGTTATTTAATAAATAAAAGCTACAGACGTTTCGGCCACCATCTGGCCATCCTCAGCGTAGAAAATTACAAAAATCTACAGAAATCTAACATTACAAACGAACGCATAGCACGCAATCTATCTGACATTTGTCTCGCATTCTGAGTCTTACAGTGTAACGAAACCGAATGGTGCGTAATTTATCTAAATTCCTATCGCATTTAAAGTCATTGGTGCGATCTGCATGGTGATAAGCCCTTTGGTGTTTTATTTAGGAAGTCGAACTCAGCACCGAACCACGGTACCGTCAACATGTCACAACTTCCTAAATAAAACGATTTATTGCGTGCTATGCGTTCGTTTGTAATGTTAGATTTCTGTAGATTTCTGTAATTATTTTCTACACTGAGGATGACCAGATGGTGGCCGAAACGTCTGTAGTTTTTATTTATTAAATAACTTGACACGAACACCTTGTCACGGCTTTATGCCCTCTTTTTTATACGTTTCATTTTATTATATATTTCTGAAAGCTTGCAACAATATTCCTATGTCCACTTTTGCAATATTTTGCAATATTTTGCTATAATGTTCTTGAAATATTTAAAAATGTAAAAATATTTCTGAAATATATTTCAATTACATCGACTGAACTGGCCACAGATAAAACAATATTACATTTAAGTCTTATGATTTTTCTGGAATAAATTTATACATTACGGAAATCTTGTGATTTCAATGACGATTCTATACGGATGATTTAGGTATTAATTTTTCTTTTTGTTACTTTCAACACATATATTTTAGATTGACTCTTATTTATAATCTCACGTTATGTTATAGTTTGCACTTGAAAAGGGCCCAAACCAAGGATGGAATTGAAATATATTTGTCAATCATCACTGGCAAGGTACGAAATTGTTTGTGTTTATATTTCTGAAATCTTAATGCAATATCTTAAGAATGTTGCAATAGGGTTACTTTGTATATGTTTTATTATTAAAAATATCACCACACAACTTAAACTCTACTATACTCTCCTTCCGTATACGACAGCCGCTCAAAAAATCCATTTTCAATCGGTCACCCATCCATCTAGTAACCGCGTTCACGTTTATTTTACTTATTTTTAATTAGATTATTATTAGATTAGATAATTTTGTTGGAAAGATGCTTTGTGCGAGTAGAGCACTCGCGGCCTTTCAGAGGGCACTGCGTGGCGCAGCAACGTAGAGTTCCTATAATAAAAGTTAAGCCAATGTGGTGACAATTTTTGATTGGTCCCGTCATATGTTTCAGCCAAGTTAGTAAGAGTGAGACAAGCTGTAAAGTGGGAGTGAGACAAAGCTATCATGGTCGCCATATGTTTCAGCCAAGAAGTTAGTGGGAGTGAGACAAAGCTATCATTTAGCTGTACATGGCGGCGGTTTGTCCTAACTCTTATTATAGGAACTCTACAGCAACGCGAGCGTGCACGCCGTGCGAAGCGACAGACGATAGTCCGAGCTTTCGTCCTGGCCGTTTTCGGAGCAGCACTGCTTGAAGGCCATTAAATATAGGAAGAAGAAAAAGATAGTCCGAGCTCATCGCGTGCATACGTGTCTTATATACGGTGTCTTATATTGTGTCGAGAATAAAGAGTTATAGTAATAGCATATAAAAGAGTCGTTCGTTAGCAATCACCACCACCATCTCGATCCCTGCGGAGAGCATAATTCCAACAGATTTTCTGCGCGAAGCGTAGGTGTAGATTGATGAGCTGTCAGCTGTGTACATATTTCATTCGAACATTATAAACTGCGCACAGCGCAGAATGCATTTTCACAGTACTCACTGCGTTTAGCGCAGAATTAATGCATTTTCACAGTAATCACTGCGCACAGCGCAGAATGCATTTTCACAGTACTCACTGCGTTTAGCGCAGAATGCATTATGACATTACTAGTGTGCTGAGTGCAAAATTAGTTTCATTTTTTAATTTTCCAAATTGTCCAATATTTCAATGCTTGTCTTTCAATATTTCTTTTTATACTTATATTTACGCAATGTTTTATAATTTATGCAATGTTTAGTATATGCTCACTTACAAGGGAGGCCCTTCGGGTCACCGATTTTGCTGAATTTTTGCAGGAATGTAGAATTCGTATAGAAGTAACAAATGCTATATGGAAACAATGCGACTCTCAAGCGTTTAGCTTTTAGCACGCTCCTTTTAATACTATTGCAGTGAAGCATCTTCAAGGCTCAAGCGTGGTGTAGCAGACTAGGCGTCAAACTTCTTCGCTAGCAGTGGCTCCAGATTCCCCAGCGGAATTAGTCTGGCCAATGCGTCGAACTATAAAGTGTGAAGGTCGCGCCCCATCGTTTTTCTTTTTTTCTTTTTTAGTATTTTCTATATTATTATACATTATATACAACATATTTTTTAAAATTGTTAAAATTTACACGATTTCTCGTAAACGCTTGAGAGTCATCGCATGGTCTCCGTATAGCATCTGTTACTTCTATACAAATACTACATTCCTACAAAAATTCGGTAAAATCGGTGACCCGAAGGGTGAGCTCTTCCGTTAGTTGAACGCGATCCTTCGCTGAAGTGTTCATGAAGATAATTTGCAAGTATATGTATGTAACAATAAGTACTTGAATTGTATATATTAACAAACTTATTAGATGTACTCGCACATAATAATATAAATGCAGATATAAACAACTAAACACAATGCAGAAGTTAGAGCAACCACGGACATTTCTCAAAAAATTTAAAATTTTATAAAGAACCCCTTTTTACCGATCATCACTAACCTTCCTTTAATGATACTCTTTCGATTAAAAAAAAATTCAACCCAATATCTCAAAATTTGCGGAAGTTACAGAAACTATACGGACATCATATCCGTACACACACACGCACGCACGCAAACAGGCGCGGACATTTTGTAAAAATGTAATTTTTCGACGTTTTTAGAACATTCTGAACACATTGGCATAGAAAACTGAAAAAAATTTCACGAAAACAAAGTTTCCTCTATGAGGATGCAAAATATCGGCAACATTTTAACGCATTGCGTTATTTCTTGTAAAATAATATATTCTTAAGATTTGTCACACACACATTCTTATATTTTAAATAAATATAAACAAATATTTTATTCAAATGTTCATTTAATAAATTATATGTTCACATACAATACGATATAATTTAATTGACAAATTGTCAAATAAAAGATCTATTTATGAGATATACATATAATCACATATTATACTACCTATCAAAATACAAAAGCTTTAAATACTTCATATAAACCAATATCTTCCAAAATAAAACACCAATGGTATTGACAAGACTTAGAATTCTCAGTAATAAACATTAATTAAACACAATTTGATTTTTCTAATAAATGGAAGGATTTGCTTATCTCATCTCTTTGTGCAATTATATTGTATTACTATACTTTGTTATATACACTTTTAGTAAATTTTACACATATATAAGCAGATATACTTATATTTACGTACATTTTGAAATACATTCGCAATATATATATGTATATATATATATATTATAGCTATAAACAACGTTCATCTTATCTTTCTTTTTCTTATTAGCCTCTGGGCAGCGATTATGGGTACTTTTTATTTATTTAGCGACACGAGTCGACACAAGCGCCATTCTGTCTTTTTTCAACATCTAGTGAACAACAAAGATAGAGTAACATATGTCGACTTATCGTTAACTGGAAAGCACCCTATGTAGTTTCCTAAGAGCTTGAGCAGAATAGTTGACTTATAATTTTAAGACAATGTTTTATGCTTTAAATCTTTGTTTTTAGTAACACACAATACTGTGTGTTGTGTCTCAAGTCTTATAAATATTGACACTTCGTGCATACGTTTAAGGGTCACTTCGACTAAACTCCGATTAACTTCATCGTTGATTAATCTACTGGAAATGACCAATCGCATTAGTCAATCTGCTTAATGAGCAAATGCGATTGGTCATTTCCAACGGACTAATCAACGATTAAGTTAATCGGAGTTTGGTCGAAGTGGCACTAAAACGTGAGACACAAGACAGTACTTATTGTGCGTTGCTAAAAACAAAGATTTTTAAAGCATAAAACATTGTGTTAAAATTATAAGTCAACAATTCTGCTCAGACCCTAAGGCACGTATTCAGTCTACAATAGATGTTTTAAGTCCTAAAAAACTGACCAATCACAGTCGATTATTCTCCTCAAATTCGACTGTGATTGATCAATTCCTTAGAGTTTGTAAACCGGCACTTATGGAATATTTCGGAATGAATTCCGATCGGAATTCGTTCCGAAAAGTTCCATAATATGTGCTCTGGTAACATCAAAGAACGAAAATATAAAAAAGAAAACTTTCACGTAAATCTGATATCGCGCAATCATACAACTTTTCAACCGACATTTAAACACTTTGTGATTCGTGGAAAACTTTATGTGGAATCAGAATGAGTAAAAAGGTGAAAAGTTCCGTACCAAATTACAGGATCGGTACCCAGGGCATGCTAATCTTAAAATTCCAAACTCTTCACTATAGTCATGTTGAATTACAACTTCAGAGGCAAGAAATTATAATTTTTTACTCTCGTTTTTTTTCTAATCATAATTTAAATCTATTTTTTCCCCTAAAAATTGCCTTTGTATATACACACACCCTGTATAGTAAATAAATATGTATCTTACTTTACTTATATCATATTTTCAGCAAAAACTGAACTCGTCACTGATTGACTGAAATTTATGATCGTTTATTAATCTCTTCTCTATAAATTGACAAGAAAATCTTCGGTATATATATTTTTTTAATTTGTGCTATTAAAATGCTAATATGCAAAAAAATTAATTTATTTTTAAATGTAGCAAAAAAAATTCACATAATTTTTGGTTTCTGATATCATAATTCAATATGTATGTAATGAGGGAAATCAGAAAAATCTTAATGATAGATTACAAAATTTACTAATTAATAGAAATATAAACAGCACGATATTAAAGCTGTTCCTTGATTCCTAGAAAATTATTAGTAGAACCAAAGATAATAAAGAATTGTTCAAAAATATATTATATTGTAAACATTTTTACATATGCTATCTCTCAACTTCTCTCGTCTTGAATTAACTTTGTGCAATTATAAAATTTACAATCTTCTTTGATTCAAGAGTACTCGCTTATTTTTTATCATTTGCAAAAATTAAACAGAAAAATAACCATCTAATGTCTTTGTTATTATTTTATATCTGTGATTAGAACCCCTAATACATTTATAGTAAATTATAAATTATTGTTGAGGCGATATGATGATTTAAATGCATGAAGTATATACTTAAAAATGTGTGTTTGTCGTCTAAGTAAATGCTGAGATAATTATCACATTCTATTTTACAGTATTCTTCTTACTTTTATCTTTACCGTACATAGCATCTAGAAATAAACCTAAAAATACTATAAATGTACTTATCCATTGCCTAGGAAAAAGACTATTGCCAAAAATTAATACAGAGCCTAAAACGGTAAAAAATTTCCTAGTAGTAGTTATAATTGAACATGGCAGTGGACCGAATTCAGCTACCGTTAGAAATATAAAATATTGTCCAAATGCCCCAGCTATAGAAAACGTCGTTATATGCCATATAGTGGAAGGATATCTTTGGAGGAACTGAATAAATTCCAAAAGTTCTCCAGATATAAGAATCACTGTACCACTAAAGATAACGGACCAGAGATTCATATTAAGCATCATGTGACCTGATTTTGAGTTATGTTCTGCCCTCATTCGTTCCTGCACTGCACTTGTTAATCCGTCCATTATTAACGATAACAGTAATAACAATTCTCCAACTGATAATTGCGACTCTGCCTGCTTTTTAGAGACATTGCTGTCCTTATACATAAACAATGCGACTCCAATGACGATTAAAAAGATGAATATGTACTTTCTAATTGGATATACCTGCAAAGGAAATATGATCATTAAAGACAGGAAAAAATTCAATGCATAAAGAACTGAAAAAACTGTCTCGCAAAATATAATCTACATTAAGTTATATACCTTTTTTCCTAGCAATACACCGAGTATCATCACAGGTATAGGCTTGCCGGCTTTACCGATCACCTGCGTCGGGTAACTGACAAACTGCAAAGCCATGTTACTGCACACCATAGCGAGAAAATACGTTAGGGCGGACAGCGAATAATACAGAGTCGACGTAGTGTCCTCGCCTTGCTTCATCACTGTCAGCAGACTCGTTTTGGCGAATATAAGATTCACCGAACACTGGACGAAAACCAGTGCGAACATGAACGTGAATTTCTCTCCATCGCCGTACTGTCCACGTGTGATTTTCTCTTGCAACATACCGAAGTAGAAATAGCACACAAATATGCCGGCCGCGCATATAAATAGTTTGGTATGTTTGTTAGTAACAACCATTTTTTAACAAATATAGTGTAAAACTGCATGAAATCCGCCTCGAGACGTGTTCGCGTCGTTTCGACTGCGCCAGCATATGACACTGACCACTGACACGAATTGTACATTGTACATACGTGGCGGGCGATGAATAGGTTAGAAGTTATGGGTGCGTTCGGGGAGCTCGCTACCCTAGAGACCCTCCAGAGTCTGGCCATAAGGACAGCCAGTTTTGATTGGTCCGCCAGTTTTGTCAAAGCAAGAGAAATAGAAAGAGAAAAAGATATAAGAGAGAAAGAGAAAGCGATATGAATGTACATCCTTCTCTCTCGCAGGATTTTGATAAAACTGGCCTTATGGCCAGACTCTGGCTACGGTCAATGTGACGCTACAAATGCTTCGAAGCATTCCTCTTCTCTTTTCTTTCAATGAAGAAAGAAAGAGAAGAAGAACGCTCCAAAGCATTTGTAGCGTCACGTTGACCGTAGCCTCTGTTAGAGGGTCTCTATCGCTACCGCGCTACCAACGCTAAAGGCCATTGCACGTAACAAAGTTTTAGTTTTAATCGTAAGGCCGTAAGAAAATAGACCAATCACACTTGATTATTCTTCAAGCGCGAGGAGAATAATCGACAGTGATTGGTTTATTTTCTTACAACCTTACGATTATGACTAAAACTTTGTTACGTGCAATGGCCTTAACGCTATTAACTCCGTTCATGGAGCCATGATAGCGCTAGCGAATGCGAGCTCCATGAACAGCACAACAGTAAGCGTACTAGCGTAGCGTTTCGTAGACCCCTGCGCCGCCAAATTTAAAAAGCTGAGTTAATAGATGCTGTTGTATCAATTACTTCTTTAATATTTTCAGGGCAGAAGTTGAGAGTAGTATGTGTGTAAATGAATACGATTTATTCGTAGTAAAACAACTTAAAGAAACTATTTTACAAAATATAAAAAAGCAATTTTAAATTTATGAAACTCATATTTGCGGAGCACTTCTGGATCCGACTTTTCAAAGTGTTAGAGGTGTTGCTGAATATCTCGCAGACAAGCAGCAATTACGATCCACAAAATGGTTCCCCTGAATATTAGAAATGAGTAGATTAGATTATTTTTATATTTTATTTATTAACATTAAGCGACGTTTTAGATTAGATCATATTTTAACAAATATTTTTGTTCTAGTAAAACTTATTGTCCAATTGAGTGACATTGTTTTTATATATGTATAAAATGAGAAATATAATTAAATATATTTTTTAATAATATATCCATATTTGGTTCCATTTGATTATATACTATATAAAATTAATTTATACTTTTAATACAATGAAAAAATTAGTGTCATTAAGCTATTGTATATATAACTTTTATTACAGTTTTTAATATATATATCTAAGCAATACCTAGTCTAGGTAATTTACAGTATCTAGATCTAGATTTACAAAATCTACGCTTAATATTGTATAATTAAGCCTAGAATATATAAGTCTTACATAGTTTATATTTGCAACTTCTATATTAATCACCAAATATAAGATTATTATTTTTATGATATATATAAGTTAAATTCTCATGTTTAGTTTTAATTTTTTATATACTACGTTTACGCAAGCGTTATTTCTGTAGTAACTTACGATATATCACTCGTTTACGCGGAATAAATTATCGTAAGTTACTACAAAATCCCGTTTACGCGAAGGAATTATCGTAAGTTACTACAAAAGTAACGCTCGCGTAAACGTAGTAATAGTAGCAGATTATCCTAATAATAAGTCATGTGAGCTTCTTGGAGTTAAAAAATTACGATTGGAGTTGGCTGCGAAACATACAATAAGATTATTCCTCCTGAAGATCCTATTCTTGTCGAAGCTAAAAAGTATTTACATATGTCAGAATTTATTATTATCGAAGATGCTCTACAATGGTGGAATAAATTAAAATTATTCGGAAGTTGTCACTGCCGAATTTGTACAAATTGGTATGCTGCATTTATGCCATACCGCGATTACAAGTTCAGCACCTAAATGCGCGTTTTCTTCTGCAGATTTGCTTATCACACAGCAAAACGTTCTTCGTTAAAACTATCAAAATTTAATAAAATATTATTTATTTACGGTAATTTCTAATTAATAAAAGATATGTATTTAAACTCAGTAAAATAAGTTTTACATTAAATATATTATTCATATTATTTATATGGGGACCTAAGTCGTCTACAGACGATTCCGTGTCTCGACATCGAACTCGCGAAACTCATGTTCGACCGTTAGACGCCGTGCCGTCGTAAGCGGTGAGATCCCGACGACGGGCAGAGGCGCCGTACGGCAAACCGGGCTCGTGCGACGACCGGCCCGCGAAGGGACCGGCCGCCTAGTAAGTGTGTCACATTGTTTTGAGCCTTTCGACTCACGAGACTCCTAGAGATATCATTGCCACCTTTGACTAGATACGGCCTTAGAGGCGTTCAGGCATAATCCCACGGATGGTAGCTTCGCACCACCGGCCGCTCGACCGAGTGCGTGAACCAAATGTCCGAACCTGCGGTTCCTCTCGTACTGAGCAGGATTACTATCGCAATGACTGGTCATCAGTAGGGTAAAACTAACCTGTCTCACGACGGTCTAATCCCAGCTCACGTTCCCTGTTGGCGGGTGAACTGTATCGAACATGGCCGCCGCGTGCGTGATACCGTCAAAGGTGCGCGAAAAATGACGGGTTTTTCGCGCTCCTGACGGCGCAATCGTACGTGCGCGCGCGAGTACAGTGTCGGGCGAGCGTTTCTGCCGCGTCGCGAGGCCGGGACGGGACGACGGCGACGACGGTGCCGCAACTTAATATGTGAAGAAATTAATATTTAATAAGTAAGAGAGAAAGAAGTCTGATATCTCTGATGGTTATATACAGTGAATTACATTTTATTTTTGTTACGTATGATATGGTCAGGAATCACATTTTAAGATAAATTTTATTTTCTTTTGTGAAAGAAAAGACATTAGTAATGCTAATGAAATGATCGTATTTTGAAAACAAGTGCTGAGTATTTATTGTTTGCTATTTTTGTTTATTCCGATAAATTATCCCTCGCCAATTCCGCCGCCGCTGAAAAAGAAAATTATTATATAAATATATTATATATATTATATATATATATATATATATATATATATATATATATATATATCTGTTTCTATATAATCCATATTTGTAACTTCGTAATTAATACAATATTTACAATACGTGTGCACACGCAAAGCTTTTTCTTCAAATAAACAATCACAACAATTCACTGCCATTCACTATTGCGCTGTTCATAGAGCCTGTAAACGCTAACGCTATTAATGCACTACCTCGGAAGAAAAAGCGTTGGTAGCGAGCAGTTATGACGTACTACCAGTAATGACGTCACGACAGCGTTTGGTAGCGCTAGAGCTCATAGAGCTCCGCGAACAGCCAGTAGCGCTAATATAGCGCTAGGTAGCGCTAATAGCATCTCCCCGAACGCACCCTATCCCCTCTCCCCTGTTTTCTCTTTCCTCTTTCTCCATATATTGCTAACAAGGGAAGGGTCAACCCTCGGGGTCACCGATTTTGTCAAAATTTTACTAAAATGTAATATTGATATTGTTTGGCGCTTA
>NC_092369.1:1013931-1047795 GCF_030848805.1 Temnothorax longispinosus
TGTTAATTGTAGTCAATGAAATGAACGTCTATAAAGTTTTAATTTTAGTTTTTTGATTTTTTGATAATTTTTTGGTAAGGTTTTTTCTTTCTAAAATTTTATTTTCTGACTTTTTTAAGATTTTTTCAGGTGTTTTTCTTTTAAATCAATTTTTTAAATAAAGACTAAATGTAATAAATATGCCAAAATTATTATCTAATACCAGAAAAACAATTTTTCTCTCTAATTATTTTAATAAATAATTTAATTATTTTTTAAATTGCTTCTTTTAATTAATATGTACTGTAAAAAATACTTGACTGTAATAAACAAGACATTTTCCTGGAAAGTTTGAAAAATAAGCAAAGGTAAACCCTATATTATCTTTATATTTTATTTTTCTACATTAAATAAAGTATTTAACATAGAAAATATAAAATATCTACTTGCAAAAGATGTATAAATATGTGTGTGAACTGACATAAACTAAAAACCTTTTCAAAACTTTTCAAAACTTTTGGGTATTAATCCTTTAATTCTAATAGTGAATCTTTGTCCAAATGATGCTTAATAAGAAAATTTAAATGATGATTTATAACATGGTTTAAATTATAACAATAACTCGATATTCGCTTACCTGCATCATCTATTTCGTCCACTTGGTAATCCGTACCAGGACGAGATGTACTGGAATCTCGTGATTTCCGGTATACACTGTTATTCCTTGATTCCCAATGCGAGATTATGGAATGTTGCTGTTCAGCAGCGATATTCAGACTCAGAAGATGACTGTCCAGTTCCATCAACTTTCGCCTGTCATATCAATTAAATTAAACGATGTATTTAAGGTCTAAGGTCACATTAACCTTCTAATTTCTGGAGAATTAGAAGACCAAGTTTGTTTTCCTTAAATCGACAATTTAAAAAATTTTTTTTGTATTTGTGTTTGTTAATACAAATAGGTGAAATAATGTAATAAATTTTATTATATTTGTTAGACAAAAGTAATTAGAACATAATTAAATATGTGGTGTGTGATCGAACGATTTCTCATGTCTTCCTTTATGTTTGTATATCCTAAAGTATTTATCGTTTTTATATTTGAAAATAATTCTACATTATGTAATGTGTAAGATTTCAAAACCATCATGTTTTTCCAAAAATTTCATATAGTAAACTGTATTTTTGTTTAAAATACTAGCGGTAATCGGAAGTTTAAAATAAATAAAAAAAGGGTTAGGGTTACCCAAACCCCCTCCCCCTCTCGGGAAGGGGGTGATACCCTATATTGTAGCGCTTGACAAGAGGAGTTGAATGGTGGTACTCATAACCGACGCACACGAACTAGGACGTGCACGAACTAAACAAACAGGAACCCCCTCTGTCCGGAGAGGGGTTCCACATAGACAAAAACACGAGTGCGAGTCCACGCACTCGTCTAACGGTAAGGGACATAGACCCTGCACCAAACATAAAGCGAACACAGATCCCAGGGTCCGCTACAATAGGCCGAGATACTCGGCTGGGGAGAAAGATCGCGCCCCTCCCTAGACCCCGGGCGAACCCGGGGTCCAGGGGAAGGGCACGAGAACAGAAAGAGGGGAAAAACCCCGCCGCGGGAGACGGAAATCCCCCGGGGGACGGCCGACCACAGATCGCCGCCACAAAGGGCTGACGAGTCCCACTGCTAAGCAGTGGGGTCGGAGCCCGAAACAGTAGCGAGCGGCAAGCCACGGCCGACCAACCCCAGGAGGACCTCGCGGCCCAACGGCGGGGATCCCCAAACGAATGATGACCCCCGCGGCAGCAACCAGCGAGGCGCGGGGAAGGGCGACGAGCGCCGACCGCCCCCGAGCCACCAGCCCCCTAGGGATAATCGTCGTAAGATAATCGTCGATGATGCGACGAAGATATCGGCGGAAGCCCTTAACCCGAAGAGCTCTTCTTATAGCGAGGTGCTTGACCGAATTAAAGGCATTTTCGATGTCCAGTGAAAATGCCATTGTAACTTTACCCTGCTAGTCCAAGAGCCGGCTGCACAAAACCCTCCCTCATCGAACATCCGGCTGAATTTTATTTGAATAGATAGCTTTTTTAGTGGTTAACCCTGTGCCGGGTTTTATATGCCCTGAAACTTGACCGAAGTGTTAAAAAAAGGGCCACTTCCGGTATGATTTTTTGAGATGAAACCCCCTCAAAGAACATCCGGCTGAAACTTGTGCCAATCGATTCAGGATGTCAAGCACATTGATAAAAAAATATGCTGCCACCCCCCACCTTGACAGGAACCATGGCAGCAACTCTTAAACGTGACATATTTTCGTACCGTACCTCCCTCACAGAACATCCGATTTTTTTTCTTTGGAAATGTAGCTCGAACATTCCTGAACATAAAAAAACAATGCTGCCATCGCTGGCCTTGACCAAAAATTTTTGTGCCACCTGTAAGTCGCGCGACTTTTAGCTGCCAATTTGTAACGGATCAATACTTCCTTCACAGAACATACGATTTTTTTTTTTTTTTGGAAATATAGCTCGAACATTACTAAACATAAAAAAACAATGCTGCCATCGCTGGCCTTGACCAAAAATTTTTGTGCCACCCGTAAGTCGCGCGACTTTTGGCTGCCAATTTGTAACGGGTCAATACTTCTCTCACAGAACATACGGGTAATCTCTTGCCATGTATTTAAATAGAAAATAAGACAATTTTTGACGAGAACGATCTTAAGAACCGACTATGAATACTGTCCATACTAGCGCGAAAATTCCCGTCGAATATTTTGTGGAAAAAATAGTTTGTGATAAACAAGCTGCGCGTACATTGGTAGAGATATGGAATGAAACAAGGTAAGTTCATATAACATTCACGTATTTTTATTTATTTATTCTTTATTCTTATTTTTTTGTATTTAAAATCTTAAAAGTAAGATATAAAACATAAATATAAATCACGAGATTTTTTTTAATCGCTATTGCTGTTGGAACTAATCGACAGTATAGTCCTCGTCGTCACTATCATTATGCTCTATGACTAATTATGCTCTTATGCTCTATGCTCTATGAAGATTCAACTCTTAATGGAGTTGGATCTTCGTGGAACCATAGCTCTACTGGCCCTGGCTGAGGTAATATTTTTCGCCCTAAATTTAATTATTTAAATGATATATAAGTATCAAAGATTACATGACGATAATCGAACCAAATCGTGGTCGTATTGTCTTGGCGATTATAATGGCCAGTAGAGTCGATTAATATTTTCATTGTTGTTTATCATTTAACTGGCGAAGTAAAAGTAATTTATTCCATTTATATTTATGATTTATATCTTATTTTTAAGATTTTAAATACAAAAGAATAAGAATAAAGAATAAATAAATAAAAATACGTGATTGTTATGTGAACTTACCTTGTGTCATTCCATACCTCTACCAATGTACGCGCAGCTTGTTTATCACAAACTATTTTTTCCACAAAATATTCGATGGGAATTTTCGCGCTAGTATGGACGGTATTCATAGTCGGTTCTTAAGATCGTTCTCGTCAAAGATTGTCTTATTTTCTATTTAAATACATGGCAAGAGATTACCCGTATGTTCTGTGAGAGAAGTATTGACCCGTTACAAATTGGCAGCTAAAAGTCGCGCGACTTACAGGTGGCACAAAAATTTTTGGTCAAGGCCAGCGATGGCAGCATTGTTTTTTTATGTTCAGGAATGTTCGAGCTACATTTCCAAAAAAAAAAAAATCGGATGTTCTGTGAGGGAGGTACGGTACGAAAATATGTCACGTTTAAGGGTTGCTGCCATGGTTCCTGTCAAGGTGGGGGGTGGCAGCATATTTTTTTATCAATGTGCTTGACATCCTGAATCGATTGGCACAAGTTTCAGCCGGATGTTCTTTGAGGGGGTTTCATCTCAAAAAATCATACCGGAAGTGGCCCTTTTTTTAACACTTCGGTCAAGTTTCAGGGCATATAAAACCCGGCACAGGGTTAACCACTAAAAAAGCTATCTATTCGAATAAAATTCAGCCGGATGTTCGATGAGGGAGGGTTTTGTGCAGCCGGCTCTCCTACTATCAGGGTTCTGTTCCATATGATCATTCAAGCGGTTCGCTATTATCCGCTCGAAGGTCTTCCCCACCTCGTCAAGAAGACAGATGGGGCGAGCCTTCGGAATATCGCCGGGAACGGCTTCCCCTTTTGGTATGAGCACGAAGTCTGCGACTTTCCAGTTTGATGGGAGAGTTCCGTCAGAGAGAAACCTGAGAGAGGCCATCCCGGCGTTTTTCGTCAATTTTTGTGTGTCGCATTTTCCGACGCGCCGCCTGAGAAAGTGCAACTCAACTTCGTCGTTTCGCTCAGTAACCGCACATGGTTTGCGTCCGTGCTAATGGTTCGTGTCCGAACTAGCCAGTTAGAAGGGATATGCTGCGGCCGCGGCGCACAGTGGAGCCGTTTGCGCGAATCGCGGAAAAAATTATGTTACTTGTAAAATATGCAATGAATGATCATAGAACCTTTCAATGTTGACTTATAAAAATTGCAAAAGTATATATTTATTAAAAATTAATGATAGGAACAAGTATTTGATTGAAATTAAATAAAAATTCAATTTACATTTAATTTACGTATAAGAGCAAAGTAATTCTTGCGTCTCATCGCTTAAGTCTAAATTTTTTTAATGTGGTTTACTTCTTAAACTAGTTATTAACGGATCGGATGACACGAGCATCATATGCATAACATCTTCATTTGTAAACAGACGGCTACATTTTCTACTATGATTAAGTCGATATCGTTTATAGTCCTTATTTCTTGCCTCTTGAGCTTCTTCCGATAATGTTCCAACAGGTAACGCTGCATTTTCCGAGGCATTTTCTATAATTTCCTTACCGTGAAGAAGAATTTTATAAACGGTAATTGGCATAAAGTACCAAGAATATTTTTCAATAAATATTTCCGCTGCCTTGTACGCATAAGAACCGAATTTTTCTGAATTTATTTCTTCACCACAATTAATCGTTTGTAATATTGTGGAAAATCTTTTGATCAATTCCTCGCCAACTCCAGTTATTTCTGCTGTGATTTTTGGATCAGCAAAAAATCGTCGAGAAGTATTTCCGTCATTAGATGATCCGGAACCTTGTTTAACGATGTCTACCCTCAGTCCAAGTTTATTATAAAAAGCGTCTTGTATTCTGTTTTTTGTTTCTTCTTTTTGAACGCGTGTTTCTGGCGTTGTTGACCACTTCTTGAAAGACAAATTGTAGGCAATATGTAATATACATTCCATGAATTTGATTCGTGCGTGCAAGGGTGACATTCCTAATTTGAGTGCTTCTTTTCTTTGTTAGACCTTTTATTAATTTCTGTTAAGTTGTTCATTTGAGATGGTTTGGAACCGCAAATGAAGCACGAAGATGATGAAGGCGTGTGGGTTACAGCTTGAACTACCTTACCGTCTATCATCGTAAATATCATTTGATGATTTATTTTGAATGTGGTTCCGAACTTTTCTATTTCTGTTTCTCGTAATTGAGCAATTTCGTCATCTATACGTTGCTTTTCACTTTTTATTTTTTCAGCAGTTTCTTTTGTGTATTCAAATTGTATTGCTCTGCAATATCTCGTTGAATAAGGTCGATCATTATTCCAAATAATAATATTTTTATCGTAAAATGAAGTAAGACGTAAGGGCATCATCTGTGACTAATTATTGATAGGAGATGGAAAAGCTTTTCATGTCTTGAAAGGAGAAAGGAACTTCTGAAGGATGTTTAATTGGGTAAACCAAAATAACGTAAACATTTACGATAATGTTGACGTAAATTGCCAAAATCATGATTATAAGGAATAACCTTCATAAAGCTTTTAGTTATCGCTTATTTATTAAAAACTAATGATTACTTTTATTTGTCATTATTTTTTAAATAAATAATAAGTAATGAATAAAATTATTTTATTGTTATTTATGATTATATATTTGACAATGGTTAATATGTAATTATGGACAATGGTCAAAGCGTATATAATGATCAAAATAATATATCTTGCCCACCTTACTATGCAGAGTGATCTTAAATTGTTTAACAATTGCAAAATTACAAATATGTGAAGTAATAATAGTGCCAATTGTTATAAAAGACTTTTGCAGCAACAATGCACTCGAAACAATTATCCGTTGCGTTCAGTCGAGTAATTGTGTTTGAAGTTAGAAGTCAGAAGACCAACTGTGTCGATAAGACGACAACTCAACAGTTGGTCTTCTGACCGCGGCAAATTTCGCTATGATAATCGCTTCAGCGACTAACTTCAGACACAATTACTCGACTGAACGCAACGGATAATTGTTGTTTCGAGTGCATTGTTGCTGCAAAAGTTTTATAACAATTGGCACTAACTAGTCACAGATGATGCCCTTACGTCTTACTTCATTTTACGATAAAAATATTATTATTTGGAATAATGATCGACCTTATTCAACGAGATATTGCAGAGCAATACAATTTGAATACACAAAAGAAACTGCTGAAAAAATAAAAAGTGAAAAGCAACGTATAGATGACGAAATTGCTCAATTACGAGAAACAGAAATAGAAAAGTTCGGAACCACATTCAAAATAAATCATCAAATGATATTTACGATGATAGACGGTAAGGTAGTTCAAGCTGTAACCCACACGCCTTCATCATCTTCGTGCTTCATTTGCGGTTCCAAACCATCTCAAATGAACAACTTAACAGAAATTAATAAAAGGTCTAACAAAGAAAAGAAGCACTCAAATTAGGAATGTCACCCTTGCACGCACGAATCAAATTCATGGAATGTATATTACATATTGCCTACAATTTGTCTTTCAAGAAGTGGTCAACAACGCCAGAAACACGCGTTCAAAAAGAAGAAACAAAAAACAGAATACAAGACGCTTTTTATAATAAACTTGGACTGAGGGTAGACATCGTTAAACAAGGTTCCGGATCATCTAATGACGGAAATACTTCTCGACGATTTTTTGCTGATCCAAAAATCACAGCAGAAATAACTGGAGTTGGCGAGGAATTGATCAAAAGATTTTCCACAATATTACAAACGATTAATTGTGGTGAAGAAATAAATTCAGAAAAATTCGGTTCTTATGCGTACAAGGCAGCGGAAATATTTATTGAAAAATATTCTTGGTACTTTATGCCAATTACCGTTTATAAAATTCTTCTTCACGGTAAGGAAATTATAGAAAATGCCTCGGAAAATGCAGCGTTACCTGTTGGAACATTATCGGAAGAAGCTCAAGAGGCAAGAAATAAGGACTATAAACGATATCGACTTAATCATAGTAGAAAATGTAGCCGTCTGTTTACAAATGAAGATGTTATGCATATGATGCTCGTGTCATCCGATCCGTTAATAACTAGTTTAAGAAGTAAACCACATTAAAAAAATTTAGACTTAAGCAATGAGACGCAAGAATTACTTTGCTCTTATACGTAAATTAAATGTAAATTGAATTTTTATTTAATTTCAATCAAATACTTGTTCCTATCATTAATTTTTAATAAATATATATTTTTGCAATTTTTATAAGTCAACATTGAAAGGTTCTATGATCATTCATTGCATATTTTACAAGTAACATAATTTTTTCCGCGATTCGCGCAAACGGCTCCACTGTGCGCCGCGGCCGCAGCATATCCCCTCTAACTGGCTAGTTCGGACACGAACCATTAGCACGGACGCAAACCATGTGCGGTTACTGAGCGAAACGACGTAGTTGAGTTGCACTTTCTCAGGCGGCGCGTCGGAAAATGCGACACACAAAAATTGACGAAAAACGCCGGGATGGCCTCTCTCAGGTTTCTCTCTGGTTCCGTACTTGAGGCAGAAGTTGAAGCATTGAGCCAGTCTGGCATGCATCGTCTTGGGAAGCTTCTTAAGAACCGTAGCTCTAAATCCGGAGCCAGGGGCCGTGGAGGTGTTAATTTTAGACGCGATAGCCCGCGCGACCTCCTCAGTGGTGACAGGTTCTCGATCCCCCTCACAGTCGCCAAGGTCCACCGGAACAAGCGGATTACCCGGTGGGAAGAGCCTATCCATTAATTCTCGCAGTACATCGGGCTCAAGAGAGGCAGTAAGACCCGGAGTGGATCTGCGCAGCTTATTTAGAACAACTCTACACGGGAGCCCCCAGGGATCATTGTCCAAGGTGGCAATCAACTCCTGCCAAGCCTTGCTTTTAGCTATACGGATTTCACGTTTGAGCTCCCCGTTCGCAAGGAGATACGTCGTCCTCTTGTATTCCGATATCTCAGGCAAATCCCGGGGTCGACCTCGGGTCCAAGCTCTTCTGGCCCTATTTGCCGCTTCGCGGAGCGATGCGATCTCCGCATTCCACCAGTATGCCGGAGGTCCCCGCGCAGACGCGCGAAGGCGAGGTACAGCAGCCGCACAGGCGTCGGAAAAGCATTCGTGTATCCAGCGATCGGGTGACACACTTGCGAAAAACTCCTCATTTTCAGGAGTGACAGCGCATTTCCATTTGACGGCAGCTTTAAACAGCTCAACATCCATTTCTTTGAAATTTCATCGAGTAGGTTGCGAAGGTTTATAGGGCTTAGCGATGGACTCAGACACGGAAAAAGTAATGTATAGGTGGTCTAATAATGACGTTATATCGTCGCGTATAGACCAGTCCCTCACTCGGGCAGACAAATCGGAAGAAGCCCACGTAAGGTCTATAATAGATTGGCCCTGATAGCCAACAAAAGTAGGTCTGTTGCCCACATTCAGGAGTCTGAAGTCCATGTGTGCGGACCATTCCTCTAAGAGGTCCCCCTTGAAGTCCGTAGCTGCGGAGCCCCACAAACGCGCGTGGGCGTTGAAATCTCCGCAAATGAGAATTCTATTATTTACAGCAGACAAGCACAAATTGGACAGCTCGTCAAGGAAGTTAGAGTAGCCAGCGCTGTTTATATTCGGCGAGACATAACAGGACACAATATACGTACTACCGAATTTTACGACAACTGAATTCTGTCCTTTCGCAACCAGGACCGCCGGGAAATCTGTAATGCGAAGGTTAACGTGCACGGCAGCTAAGCCGTTGTAGCTGCTAAACCATTGCTGAGAGCTGGGCGCGCGGGCTGGCTCGGAAACCACGCACACGGCAGCCCTCAGCTCCTCGGCCTGATGTAGAAACAAGTCCTGTGCTATTCTGCTCCTATTTAGGTTGACCTGAATGAAGGTGGTCATTGCGCTTGTCAATCGGCGTTATCGGCGCGCGGCCTTCAAATTGCATCTTTAAAACAAGTGGGAGAAGATCCCAGACGATGGTTGGGTTGTATGCCTCTGTCTGCGCAGATCACGCAGTGGGGATCTGCAGAACAATTCTCGATCCGGTGTTCCCGAGATCCACACTTAAAACATGACCCGGTTCGGTCCTCCGGGTGTGCACACGTATTTTTTACGTGACCAAACCATCAGCACTTAAAGCACTGGACCGGCTTAGATTCTAGAAGCTCAACACGAGCGATTGTCCATCCAATATTAATTCTCCGTGTAGAGCTCACCTTGATAGCAGAGGCCAATGGGCATTTGGCCCAGATGGAATTTAGTCCGTTACGTAATGGTCTGATATTACCAATCTTAATACTGGCCTCATCGCAGTTTCCTGTTTTTGAAATGATGTTCAGGATTTCGGACTTGTCAATGGAATCATCAAAATTCCACAGTCTCAGCTCGCCCATGGTTGTGGGTCTATTATTGACGCGAGCGGCCGAGCTCCCAAGAACCTCTTTCAGCTTTCTAGATAATTCATCTGCCTTAGCGGCACCGTCCTCTCCAGGAATTTCGATGATCAGCCCGTTGTTTATTCCACATCGAACCTTTGACCTCTCTATACCAAGAGAATCCAACTTGATATTGTCTCTTGCCTTCTTCAAGAGATCCGCATACGAAGTTTTTGAGTCCATGCTAGTAATCATAATCGCCGCGGAACTTGGAGGTCTACGGCGAGGGGCTTCACGGACGACTCTATCGACACCGGGAGTCGCTGTGTTCGTGGATGTGGGGGGTCGACGAGCCATTCGTCCCGTACCACTATCCACATTTTCAGAATTTTGAACCCTCCGATTATCCTTAGTAATTTCCTCCACGGGAGAATCATCCAAATGTGCCGCTAGTCTCGCTTTCAATTAACGTCTCTGATCGGCAAGAAGTTCCATCTGACCATTAATCTGGAGCAGTTTCTGGTCAAGCTCCTCCCTCTCGCTTGAAGCATAGGCGGCTCCAGAAAAACCGGCACGCTTCCTCTCAGGTGTCTCAGCGTTGCGATCCAGAGGGGTCTTAGACCTGATTGGACCGCCACGGGGGATCTTTTTCGCGATATATTTCCTTCCTGTACGGGAATCTGTGCCGGATTCACTGGAAAAAATCTGATCATTTTCCTTTAGTAGCCGATTGCTAAGGACATTAGGCCTTGTCCGAGCAAGTGGAGGAAACTCGGATCGCGTATGACGTTGCTCCATATCAGAAAGTTCCTTAAGAGGAGAGGAAGGCGCCGTCCCTCTCCGAGGAGGACGGGACACGGGTGCGGGAAAGTCCAAAGAAGTACAACGGGCTTCCAGTTCATTTCTTAATTTATTATTTTCCTCCTGTAAGTCAGCATAACGGGGGTCCAAGGTGATCGAGGTCGGCGAAGCCTTTTCGAGCCTAGTGAGACGCTCTCGGAGGGCGTCCATCTCCTTTTTTAGCATAGCATTTTCTTCCTTAATTAATGATTGTTCTCTCTTATTCCTCTCTTCCTCCCGTTTGAGGGCTCGTAGTTGCGCTAAGAGCTCAAGGTTTTGAGCTCTCAGAGAAGAAGTATCTCCAGTAGTATCTCCAGTTGACTCCAATCTGTTAAAAAGGATAGAACACACCTCGGAAATGTTGAGCAGACCACGCTTGACGGAGCCACTCAACGATCCCTTGAGGCTATTGCTTTCCGACCGAATCATCTCGATTTTTTCGAGAGTGTCCGAGGTAAGGTCCGATAGTTTTTTAGTGTCTAAATTATTCAGCTCCTCCGGTGGTACGATCTCCATCCTAGTTCGGCCATCCAGGGAGACCGGCGACCGAGCTGGATCTCTCGGTTTGATTCGGGACTTCCTAGGCTTTTTAAGAGACCCACAGCCCGGAGAGTGAAATGTCCCCACCGAACCTTGGGAGAAAGGGGACGTCTCCGCCTTTCTCTTTGACCTCATCATTATCCTCGTGGTTTTCTTTACATCCGAATCATTGTCTATAACTATTGAATCTCCAACTGAGGTCCTCACGCTCCGATTATGTGTGGACTTTCTATCATCCACATTGTGTCCTTGTTTGGTTCCCACGTTGAAAGGAGCAAATTCTTCATCATCGTCTGCTTCGTTACCACGATCCGTTTCATAAACTGGAGAAGCAGGACGATCCAAATGGTCCGAATAAACTATTTTCCTTGCCAAAGCAACAGCAGGATCAAGCTCCGTAGATCCTCGTCGTTGATCAGTGGCTATTTTATTTATCGTCCACTCCGGACGTAAATTGGCCTCTTCGGTGGTTATACTATCACCTACGTCCAATTCTTTCTGTTTGCCAAGCACATCGCTTGATTCTGGACCGAGGTCCAACGACACGGGGGGCACTGGGACTGTATCCCCCCGCGCCGACCTCTGGGTATCCGACCCCCCTGGGATGGTAGGTTTTCTTTCGAGTTGTTGTACATCCATATGTTTGTTGGTTTTTTATCGGGGTGCCCTTCTCCTAGGACGAATTTAAATTCGGGTGCACTCCGTCCAAAGTGTACCCTAGGACAGCTCACACTAAGTACGCCTTGTCCAAAGGTGTATTACGATAAAAGATGTTAAGTTATGTTATTCAAGCCAGCCCTGCGCAGCGTGAGCGGGATAACGCAAGGGGTAAGCTGAAGAGGTTGCTCATAGAAGGCGAGCCCGTACGCAATATAACAATAGTGATTTAAAACGCACAAAAGCAGGTCAAAATTTGAAAACAACATAGTAGACAGCAGTGCTGTATTATATATGGTCAAGAGAGATCCACACCAGGAGACTCTTGTAAATTCAGTTAATCAAAAACAAAATCCAGAGTAAATATACTAACCATTTATAATACATATTAAATTTTTAATCTGAATTAGCATAATTTAATTCAATTCAGTCGAATCTAGTCTAATCTAATATAATTGCCTGTCATAAATTGTAAGTTATAATCTTTTTTTTTCCTCCATTTTACTATCTTTTTTCCTTATTTTATTTTATTTATTTTCATTTTTTTTATTTATTTATTTTTTAGATTATTTTGATTAGAATTCCAGGCAATGTACATACAAGATTTAAAACTATAAAAAACTATAAACAACATTAACCATTGTTAGACTTAAGAATCACACGAATTTATGATTAAATAAAATTAAATTTTAAATATTTAATGTTCAAAATATGCCTAATACACAAGTGACCCTACTGAAAAAAATCACGTCACGAAATCACGTCATGAAATTACATCACAAAATCACGTAACGAAATTACGTAATTAATGACATAATTAATTATGTAACGGATTGTTCTAAATCGGTACGTGATTTTAAAAATCACGTAATTTAAAAAATTACGTAATGCTGGGAAACACTTTTTTTTTAATCTGGATAAAGTTATATAGAGGAACTACAAAGTTTGTTTAATTGCTTCTTCGTCGTAACTTATGCATGTAAAACATAATTTAAGCAAAATAAGTGGTTCTAAATAAGAAATCAATACTGTATATTAATTATATATATTGTCTATAATTTTATTTTTATGAGTCAACTTTTAAGTATATAAGTGAGTATAAAAGTGCATAAGTATAAGTATATATAAGTGAGTATATCAATATATAATAATATAATAAAATAAATAGCATATATAACATAGACAACTTAGATATATGTTATGGTAACGTTAACAAGGTTAACTCATTTTAACATTGGTAATATGGTAACACTAAACTTAATCACTATCCGTTAATGATTCACTGGAATTTGAATCATTGCTACTTTGTGAAGAACTTGATGAATTGGGCGATGTTGGGCGTCAATGACGTTTTCTTTGTTTTTCTTCTTCTTCTGCAAAACATTTTTAACATTATTATTATTAAGGTGTTTTTAATTTTTTAATAGTAACTTTTAGAATATATTGTTTTCTAATTTTTTGTATTTATTTGTTGAAAGACTTTGTTTTAAAAAATCTAGACTGTTAAGATCTAGCATGTTAATTAAAAATGTTTATTATTTTTTATAATCATCTATGCTAACAAATGTTTAAAAATATTAAAATTTTTATTTAATTCAATATCTTATATTTTACATGTATACACAACTATATTACAAACTATTTTTTTAAGTATCTTTTTACTGTTAAAGAGTTCTTTAACTGTGTATAAAGCAATGAGAAAAATATCATATATTAAAAGAAAAAGTACTATACTTTAAAGATTAATTCCATTAAGTTACTTGTTTTTATAAATTTTTATGAATATATCAATCTATAAACACATATTTTCCATTAAAAAATACAAAAAATATTACCTTTAAACATATAAAAATTATTTGTTTATTGTTGTTTAAAAAGTATTGACAAACACAGCAGGTATGACGAGAATTCTTGAGTACGTGAGCAATAGAAAGACAGTTCTTTTTAAGAAAATTTCGTCTTTATTGTATGTAATTCTTTCTAAAAATATGCCAACGTAAAACAAATTGATATAAACTAAAGAGTTTTTACGTGAATATAAACAAACAAATCAGTAATCAGTCCTAAAGATAGAATAGAGAATAAACTAAAAAGAGTCAGATCTTACAGGACGGAATCAAAGTATCTAAATTACTGAGAATGAGAGTCCGAAACATATTTAAATGTAATGCTGCTGACGAAAAAAAGAAAGATAGAAAAATGAAAAAGGGGGCCCTCTGGATGAATGTCTATCAGATCGGTTCTTGGGCTAGAATTTTAGGCCAGAGCCACAAGAACAAAATGCAGATCTCAGATCTGAAAACGAGAATGAACCTAGCAGAGGCCCTTGTACTTTGACGACCAATGTCGATCTTCGATATGGCGTCTTAAGATTCGGAATCTATCAAAGGCCCCGCTCATGGGATTAGATCTCTCGCCTCGATCTTCCCTCACGGACGTTAGTCGTTGCAGCTCTCCTTTTCCTGCTGATGAGTCCACTCCTTGGTCATCTGAATCTCGCTCGGTCAAAGTCCAAAACCTTTGCTGTTGTCAAGATGAATCCGAAAGAGGGGCAGAGAATCGACTCGTCCGAAAGATCGCAAGCAACTGCGGCCATGACACCTGAGCGCCCCCACCTTGTTCAGGACAAGAGAAGAAAGAGGTGGGAGCGCTCAGGTGTCATAACCGCAGTTGCATGCGATCTTTCGGACGAGTCGATTCTTTGCCCTTCTTTCGGATTCATCTTGACAACTGCAAAGGTTTTGGACTCTGACCGAGCAAGATTCAGATGACCAAGGAGTGGACTCATCAGCAGGAAAAGGAGAGCTGCAACGACTAGCGTCCGTGAGGGAAGATCGAGGCGAGAGATCTAATCCCATGAGCGGGGCCTTTGATAGATTCCGAATCTTAAGACGCCATATTGAAGATCGACATTGGTCGTCAAAGTACAAGGGCCTCTGCTAGGTTCATTTTCGTTTTCAGATCTGAGATCTGCATTTTGTTCTTGTGGCTCTGGCCTAAAATTCTAGCCCAAGAATCGATCTGATAGACATTCATGCAGAGAGGGCCCCCTTTTTCATTTTTCTATCTTTTTTTTTGTCAGCAGCATTACATTCAAATACGTTTCGGACTCTCATTCTCAGTCAGTAATTTAGATACTTTGATTCCGTCCTGTAAAATTTGACTCTTTTTAGTTTATTCTCTATTCTATCTTTAGGACTGATTACTGATTTGTTTGTTTATATTCACGTAAAAACTCTTTAGTTCATATCAATTCGTTTTACGTTGGCATATTTTTAGAAAAAACTACATACAATAAAAACGAAATTTTCTTAAAAGGAACTCTCTTTCTATCGCTCACCTACTCAAGAATTCTCGTCATACCTGCTTGTCAATACTTTTTAAACAACAATAGACAAATAATTTTTATATGTTTAAAGGTAATATTTTTTTGTATTTTTTAATGGAAAATATGTGTTTATAGATTGATATATTCATAAAAATTTATAAAAACAAGTAACTACATAATAGAATTAATCTTTAAAGTATAGTACTTTTTCTTTTAATAATTGATATTTTTCTCATTACTTTATACACAGTTAAAGAACTCTTTAACAGTAAAAAGATACTTAAAAAAATAATTTGTAATATAGTTGTGTTTACATGTAAAATATAAGATATTGAATTAAATAAAAAATTTTAATATTTTTAAACATTTTTGTTAGCATAAATGATTATAAAAAATAATAAACATTTTTAATTAACATGCTAGATCTTAACAGTCTAGATTTTTTAAAACAAAGTGTTTCAATAAATAAATACAAAAAATTAGAAAACAATATATTCTAAAAGTTACTAATAAAAAATTAAAAACACCTTAATAATAATAATGTTAAAAATCTTTTGCAGAAGAAGAAGGAAAACAAAGAAAACGTCATTGACGTCCAACATCGCCCAATTCATCAAGTTCTTCACAAAGTAGCAATGATTCAAATTCCAGTGAATCATTATCGGATAGTGATTAAGTTTAGTGTTATCATATTACCAATGTTAACCTTGTTAACGTTACCATAACATATATCTAAGTTGTCTATGCTATTTATTTTATTATATTATTATATATTGATATACTCACTTATATACTTATACTTATGCACTTTTATACTCACTTATATACTTAAAAAGTTAACTCAAAAATAAAATTATAGACAATATAATTAATATACAGTATTGATTTTTTATTTAGAACTACTTATGTTGCTTAAATCATGTTTTACATGCATAAGTTACGACGAAGAAGCAATTAAACAAACTTTGTAGTTCCTATATAACTTTATCCAGATTAAAAAAAAAATGTGTTTCCCAGCATTACGTAATTTTTTAAATTGCGTGATTTTTAAAATCACGTATCGATTTGGAACAATCCGTTACGTGATTAATTATGTCATTAATTACGTAATTTTGTTACGTGATTTCGTGATGTAATTTAATGACGTGATTTCGTGACGTGATTTTTTTCAGTAGGGAAAATTCGTATAATCACCATATGATTTCTATGTGCATGTAAGGCCGCCTTAAGGCAGAAAATGTCCAGATATAAAGCAACGAGTTTCACATCATGTGATTCCTAGTCATAGTATCGGAATAACGCTCGCGCGTGTCAAAGGTAATCTAACCTCGAAAGCGAGTAAACAAATGTGTAGCTTAGTTAACTCGTTAACAGTTTGTCACTTACCGTATTGCACAAGTGGGATCTGGAGTGGATAGGTGTACAAAAATATAGATAATATAAGCAACTAGGAGTAACATTAACACGAAGAGGTCTAGACATAATCATGTGTAATATGTGCACATATATATAAATATTATAATAGACAAAGCAACATTTATTGCAAATAACATTAGTTAATAACAGTAGTCTGATCCAACACTTTCATTGCAGATAGAGCTCAAAGCATCTATCTCCTTAATATAAGCTTCGAAAAGAGGTTGTAAGTTATTTAAGTTGTAATATTAATGATATATGTAATAACAAGATGTTAACCGCACTATTTATACAAATATTAATAAATGTACATTCGCGTTCTGGTATTGCAAGATATAGAATTATCAAAACATTATTTCAATGATGATTGATGATTACATACATCACAGGACATAAGTCCAGCAGATATCGTCTCTATAACGAAAAATAAAGTGGATCATATTCAGGTCATTTGCAATAAACACTGTACATAAAACAAAGAGTTATATACATTCAAAAATAATCCACCACCTTCACGTAGGATAAGACATAATATTTATTTTCAAATATCAGATATCAATCGGTATGCAATACGCAAACGGCAAGATGTAACCTAGATACCGCTCCCTCAGGCAGTCGTGCTATGTTTTGAGATAATCCAACAAAGACGACCCGGCAAATCAGGAGGTCAGTGTTTCACATCTGGCAGAACTAAGCCCGTTTGGAGGTTATATGTAGGCTAGACGCAAGTCTACACATGCGTATGTGCAGAGAAACATCACTGTCCCAGACGAAGGGCAGTATCAACAATTATTCAATAGAAATTCAATCAGTGTATAACTTATCAACATTTCAGTGCAAGTTACAATCAAAACTGCACTAACACAGAAATTTGTGCACTATACTTTCAGATAGACGCAATACAAAGTACTTCGTAGTGCATAATCAACTTAGTTGTAAATACGAAATAATCAATGTGTCATCAATAAATTATGTATAAGCATTAGGTTGCCTTAACCTTATTCAACTAAAGCTCTCAAGCACTAGATATCTCCCGACACTAATAACATATATCGAATGTCAGGGGAGAAACGTCGAACATAAGATTTTTGCAATAATAAATTCCGCACAAATATGATTGTTTATACAAATTTTTATGCTCAATCTGTACACGCGAGAAATGTTGCTCAGGCGGAGAGCACGTGAAGGAGTCAATCGATGCGGCATCCGGAGGCACAACGTCCACGGCGTGAGACGCGACGCGCGAGTATCTCCTGATATTAAACATTAATTCCCGAATCGTGTGTAAGGAGTTCATAACAAGATGTCTCCATGTACAGCACACGACACTCGACTAAAAACGAAAAGTCGGCCATCTTGGCGAGAGATTGAACTTCACGTGCATGAGGCCATACAAGATATCTTTACCATTATGATCAAAAATAAAAATCAGCTATCTGTACTAGGCAGAAGACCCCTCAAGAATTTATGCTCTAATACCGCCATTTTAAAATAGATTCTCGTGAGCCATGAGGCGGTAACATAGAAAAAGACGACAAGTTAGTTAACACGGCACACACACATGAATTAAAATGGCCTCACCGGAGGCTATCAATAATATATTATCATCAATTATATTATCTATTCAATAAAAGTTGATCGCCAGTGATGAAATAATTAGGTATAGTTAAACGGCCTGACTGGCAAGTTTTTTTTTTTTTTTTTATTAAGCATAACACAACGACGTTACGACCACTATTTTGGGTCACACGACGGTCTCATCTATATATATACATGTAATTTTACCAAACGAACTGCGCGCCGATTATTTGTCGGACTTAAAACACAGAAATTGTTAGAATTAAAAACCCTTCCCTTCCAAAGTTAAATCGACTCGATTTAATTATCTAATTACTGTAAAGAAAATTTATTGCGAAAAATTAGGGGAGACCGGGGCTAAGCCGACACTATTTTTTCAAAGGCAATTTTTAATATTTAATTAAAATTTTTAGGCAAATTCAATGATATATATTTAAAAGTGTTTCTTCAGGTACAAAATTGATTCAGGAAGTTTTACTGTACGTCGTTTTGTTTTGCCGCCAGGAAAGGAAAAGTGACGCGAAGACAAATTTTTGAATTGAAAAATGACGGGGCGAACTCGACACACCCCGCCGCGCCGGGGCAAACTCAACACTTTGTTTGATCGACACAATTTGATCTGGAACTTATTTTTTTATTGCTTAAAAATAAAAATACATTGTTTATAAATGAAAAGACATTGTGTATTAGAAACAAAAAGTCGGAATAAAGTAAACAATTATTTAAAATAATGAGAAAAAAAAGATTAAACTTTTAATTATCTTTTTCTGAACTGTCTGAAAAACAATTTATACACGTAAACTCGCGATCAGATGTGCGCACACATTCGTCATGAGCCATACGGTTGCATAAGATGCATTGTTTGTTATTAGAAGCTAATGAAATGTTTTCCGAACACACGCAACAGATGTTCCTTAAATCGTCATCGGAATCGGACGAAACAGTGACCTTTTTGCGATAATGTCACTTTAGGTTAGTGTCGTCTTTGCCCCGGTGGCGTCGTGTCGACTTAGCCCCAAACGTCGTTTTTTACTTTTGTTACTCCAAAAATATATAAATTTTGAAAATATGCAAAAATTATTATCGGATTCGTATAAAGCATCGAATTTCCCATCAAAATTACTTAGCGGTAGATTCGCAAGAGTAAAGCTCGATGAAAGAGTATACATTTTTGAGAGATCAGAAAAATTACTTTTCACTATCAAAAACACTTATGTCGCGTTAAAAATTACACTATAACTCAGAATGTTACCAAATTCCGTTGATAATACTGGCACATAAAACGCACTTACGTAGCAAAGGCAAGTTTCTACGATAGATTTAAATTGGCAAAAAGCCTAGTGTCAAGTTTGCCCCGCTGTCGGCTTAGCCCCGGTCTCCCTTACCTCAGCCAGGGTTCGAACTGGAACCTCCCTCATTCCGTGTAGGGCGTCGTACCAATTCGACTACCGAGCATGTGGCAATATTTATCGCAATAGCGGTTAATAATAGTTTGAAACGTCTTTCTCAGGCGACATGAAACGATCTTCGTATAAAAACCTTCCTTCCGTAGGGACACACCTTACTAGGCCAGGTGTATCAATATTCAATAAAAGTTGATCGCCAGTGATGAAATAATTAGGTATAGTAAACGGCCTGACTGGCAAGTTTTTTTTTTTTTTTATTAAGCATAACACAACGACGTTACGACCACTATTTTGGGTCACACGACGGTCTCATCTATATATATACTGCGACGCTTTTTCCCCCGGTCTCGCAATCCGGTGGAGGGCTATCGAGGATTGGCAGCACGCACAACTAATTCCGACACCAAAAGATTGGGCGCCAGGTGCGACGGATCGCACCACCGTACTCTAATATGTCTGACGCGATATTCCCGGCAATACCTCAGGACGTAGGGCTTTTTTCAGGGAATTCGGAGAGGGACGTCACACATTAATCACACTCACAAGAAAATAAATAATAATAACAAAATATATATTTAGTCAGGTAATATCAAGGTGTAGGTATAATCGATCTGAGTCTCGTATTACCGCAACAATGTCGGCTAGGCGACGCACGAATGCCGCAGACGCAATAAGTGCACGCAGGTAATGTCGACTATGAAACACTGTAGACTAAAGCACGCGAAGTTCTCAACGCAACAGATAGACGCAGACGGACACACGAACGCTTAACAGAATTAATTACGATTCCGACTCAGGTATCGCGGTACCTGGCTTCAAACTCACAACGAACTTACGCCCGAGGCCGACGAACCGGCTCGCCGCACCTTCGGTTGCTCTCTCAACGCGCACCCGGGCCACTTCGATTCCGCACGACGCAAAAGTATGGGCGATCTCGCCGAGTCGACCACGCTGGCCGGCGATTGCCCCCGAACACGAAATAAGGACACGTATCGCGGACGATCCCGCGGCTTGCCACGCGAATCCCGAATTCTCTCGCAAGCACGGAGATTCCGCGGCCCCGCGCCGATCCCGTCGATCTTTCCGTCCCGCCAAACACAATATTCGCCGTCCTCGAGGGCCCGGATACGTTACTCAAATACGAGGGCGAGTGCCCTTCAAATTACCTGACCACTCGCGGCTCGCCGTTACCCGCACAACTCGCTCTCTCGTTATCGCCACGCAAGACCTCACTCTCATTATCACTCTCGTTAATATGGCCAAAACGCGACACGATTACGAACATAAACTCTATCACAATGGAACGCGACACGACTACGAAGAACGCGATACAATTACTTACATGAATTCGACGAGACGCTACATAAACGCGACACGATTACTTCGATTCACACATCTCTACGCCACGCGACTGTCGGCCGTGGCGGTGCTCGCGGGGAGGGCACAAATGTCTCTACGCATTAGAGAGCTCACTCTCGGCAAGGCCCTGGCACTATTTCCACCCGACTCTAGTTTAATGCAAGCGCAAGGTATCGCACGCTCTGAATCTGTCCACAGGTATCCTGCGGCACTCCGGTAACCAACGTGTGCCATGGGCCGATGCCTCGAGCGAACCCTCTTTGTCTTAACGCGGGGACGCCAGAGTGGTGACCTTACAATGCGTCGTCCCTTCGGTAGTCCGGGCAGCTCGAAATCCGGGAGATCCTCTAGGCTCGCTAGCCGGCACGACAGTGTCGGAAACGATAGCCTGCCGGGATCGCGCCGGTTCCCCGCGCCTGCGCTGTGCGCGTCGCTCGACCGGATTGCCGATCCTAGCGCTTCCTGCGCCTAGGCCGCACGTGCGCCGCTCCTTCCGGGGCGCCACTCCAACTCCAGGGCGCTCTCGTCGGCGCCTCAGCTTCTCGCGCGCCTCCCTTTCCGGCGGCGCCGCTGCAATCACCTCCGATTCGGCGCGGGCTCTTCGATTCAACCGGCTGTCCGGGCCGCGATGATCGAGTCGGCGTTCGGGGTCAGGCTGGCCGGGCCTCGGCCCCGTCCACCCGGCATCCCCTCGGGGTGACGGCCCCAGGGCTGTTCCTTTCCCTGGGCCGCTCCTCGGCACCCTCGTCCGCATTTCATCGGGGGTGACCCGGGGTCTTCCGATCGTTATACTGCCGTGGTTGCGACCGAGTGCGGGGTGTATTCCGGCCGGCGACGCTCACGCACTTGCGGGGAGGTCCGGGCGACCCGACTTCTCGCCATGTCCCCTGGCCGTCTCCGTTAATCTTCTGCCCTTCCTCGTTGCGGCCCCCGGCCGTTTACAGATGAAGTCCGGTCACCACCGCAATCCCTTAAAACTTAATATCTAATTAGACCAATTAATATACGCAACCGCCCCCCCCTCTCGCTCTAACGAGGAGGCATCCCCGAATTCCCCTCGGCCGAGCCCGTCCGGGAAGGAGACGCGACTTGTCACGTCACAATACTGTAATTTTACCAAACGAACTGCGCGCCGATTATTTGTCGGACTTAAAACACAGTAATTGTTAGAATTAAAAACCCTTCCCTTCCAGAATTAAATCGACTCGATTTAATTATCTAAATACTGTAAAGAAAATTTATTGCGAAAAATATTACCTCAGCCAGGGTTCGAACCTGGAACCTCCCTCATTCCGTGTAGGGCGTCGTACCAATTCGACTACCGAGGCATGTGGTAATATTTATCGCAATAGCCGGTTTTCTTTACAGTATTTATTCTTTACAAAAATTTTCTTTACAGTATTTAGATAATTAAATCGAGTCGATTTAATTCTGGAAGGAAAGGGTTTTTAATTCTAACAATTACTGTGTTTTAAGTCCGACAAATAATCGGCGCGCAGTTCGTTTGGTAAAATTACATGTATATATATAGATGAGACCGTCGTGTGACCCAAAATAGTGGTCGTAACGTCGTTGTGTTATGCTTAATAAAAAAAAAAAAAAAAAAAAACTTGCCAATCAGGCCGTTTAACTATACCTAATTATATTATCCATTACATCTACCAAGCATCCAACGAGATCAAACGTAAGTACATATGGCCAGATATCGACATCTCGGAATAAGTAGGCAGAGCCGCCATAAGGCCTTGTAGTGTGTGGCGCAGGATATTTGAAACGGAGATTTCCAAGTAATCTCGTAAAAATATACCAAGATGTATGTATGGCGTAATACACAATAACGCAAAATATACTCGACGAATGCGATCTGCAGTGATGCTACACGGATCTCAAATATATTTAAACGAACTTAAGTGACACGAGGCGGAGGCCATAGTGCACGTTCATATATGGGCGTTGCCCGTACAAGACTTAAAATTATAAATATATTCAAAATCTTGGGATGAAAGCACAAGAAAAATACGTAGATCGGTATAAGAGTTTAGCGCGCATCACCACAGGTCAAAATTTCCGACGAACTGAGCCAATTACAAGTTAGATTCGCACACTTAAGACGGAGCACGCAGAGGCACGTCCGTCCTCCATCGTGCCCATCGACGGACTCCGATTATGTGGCACCTAAACTAACCTAACCTAATCTAACAACTTTGTTCACGCATGAGGGGCTGAACCTACTGCCTCCACGCATACACTTTTCGCGCGAAACGAGATGCCACATGGGTTTACAACTTTCCACGCGTGAAAAGTTCACGCATGTACTTTGTAAGGCACAGTATGTGTCTAATTTAAAACATGTGGAGCTCCCCGCAGGGGGGCGGACTCTACTGTCTCCACGCATACACTTTTCGCGCGAAACGAGGTGCCACATGGATTTACAACTTTCCACGCGTGAAAAGTTCACGCATGTACTTTGCAAGGCACACAACAATTGGGTTGGGTTAGGTTAGTTTGTTTGGAGGTAAAGCTCCTCCCAGGTACTGCCTCCACGCATACTTTTCGCGCGAAATGAGGTTAGGTTAGGTTAGGTTTGGTGCTACAGTGGACCTGCGCGGTCACTCCCTTAGACGAGGAGTACGCATGATCCGCGCCAAGCCTGATAAGTGGATACATTTGTGTGTCGCAAACGCATGCAAAGCTGCGGTTCCTCGTATAAACGACCGTAAATCTGGACCTAAAACATACTAGTGGAGCCAGGAAATCGCGCGCCTTAGGAGAACAGTTGTAGCGGCTAGAAGGGCCTGGTCTCGAGGTCGTAACAGGACCACGCCTCAAATTCTGGCACAAAAAAGAGCGGCTTTCATCTTAGCCAACCGCGAACTCAAGTTGGAAATTCGCAGGGCCAAGTCCAAGTCTTGGCAAGAACTAATCGAGATCCTGGACGACGATCCCTGGGGTCTCCCTTACAAGATTGTTCTTAACCGGCTTCGAAGATCTACGCCTGGTCTAACCATTACCTTGGAACCGGATATCCTTAACCAATTTCTAGATAAACTATTCCTATATGGCAATGCGCTGAGGCCGGTCGACTTGGGCGACTGTGAGGAGGGAAGAACTCCGATTACGTTGGAAGAGGTCGTTAGGGTCATAGATTCGAAGAAAAACGTTGGCCACTACGCTAAAGAAACTACCATTAGTCATGAAACAAAGGTTGGTGCAGTGCTACAACATTTACACGAAATACGGCATCTTCCCTCCGAGTTGGAAGGTTTCTGACTGCGTACTGATCCCCAAGAGGGAAATACCTCCCTTTGGCGAAACTCCAAAAGCGCGACCGATATGTCTTCTCAACAAAGTTAAGAAGACTTTCAAACGTATCATTGCGGATAGAGTTGATAAATTCATGAATGAGAACCCTTCTTCCAACCGCTCGGATAACCAATTCGGCTTTCGGCGGATCCGTTCGACGACTCTGACGCACTATTTCTCGTCAAAAAGATCATTACTGAGGCCCGAAAGAATGGAAAAGTCGCTCTTGCTTTTTCTCTCAACATCGAGAACGCATTTAATTCTATCGTTTTATCAGCTATAAGAAGAGTCCTCCGAGTAAAGGGTTTTCCTAAATATCTCCGCAGGATAATTGAGGCCTATCTTTCCGATAGAAAGATTAGATTCGTAACGCGCAACGGACGTCGTACTAGACGCGTTAACAGGGGGGTTCCACAAGGCTCCGTATTGGGCCCGTTGCTCTGAAACCTTGCGTACGACTATGTGTTGAGAACTTTGATTTTCGAAGGATGCCACCTTATTTGCTATGCCGACGACACCCTGCTGATCGTCGTTGAAAATGACTTTGACGCCGCATGCGCCCTACTCGAGAAATGTCTTACGCGGATTCTTATTAACATTTGTTCGCTTAGCCTCCGCGTATCTTGATCCAAGTCAGAGGCCATGTTTTTCGGTCGCGCCCCTCCTAACTCATTCCTGAAGTTCGAGGGAGTGAAGATTAGAATTATGAACTCAACGAAATACTTAGGGGTATATATTGATAAACAATGGTTGTTCAATACTCATTTTAAGTATATTGCTGACAAAGTTAACAGAGTAAGCAGATCACTTGTGACATCCTCCCTAACCCTGAGGGGCCCTATTGAAAGCAAGCGGAGGCTGTACTACAGCGTAGTGATGTCCATCATTCTCTACGCTGCCCCCATCTGGTCTGATGAACTTTCTGGCTCGGAAAATAAGCAAAGGATTTTACGCCTCGCGATCTTACCGCCCAGCGTACCGTGATGGCCTACAGAACGATCTCCTACGAGGCCGCTTCTTTGCTTTCAAGGATACCACCGGTACAACTATATGCCGCATACCTCAAACGAATATATTTACAGTTCATCTCCATGAACTGAAGGACCTTGGTACATACATCGTGGACTCACCGGCAGCGGAGCGAGCGGTGGAATAGTTGGCGCTTAGGAGGGAATGGGCTGACTACCTTACATGTTAGAATCTTCCCGGAAGGAGAACGCGGGATGCGATTGCGCCGAATTTAGAGTCTTAGCTCGATCGACGATCGGGCTTCTTAACCTATCGTATCACACAGTTCTTAACTGGTCATGGTTGTTTCGGGGTTTTCCTCCACAGGATTGGGAAGGAGGAAACCCCGATATGTAGATACTGTAACAGCGCCGAGGACTCCCCAGAACACACTCTTTCGGAGTGTACTTTTTGGACTTTTGAGCGTGCGGAGCTGACGGCGGTCGTTGGTCGGGACTTATCTTTGGCCGCCGTTGTTGGAAGTGTTTGTGACTCTCGCGAGGCATGGAGCGTCTTTTCCGCCTTCGCCGAAAGGATCTTGCGGCGAAAGAAAGAAGACGAAAGAAATAGACAACAGGGTCTTATCGTTGCTGATGCGGTTGGAGATGACGATCTCCCCCCTTGATATTTTTGAATTCTGTTTCTTTGAAACCTTGTTAATTGCGGTATTGCGTACCTTGCGCTAGATTAAGTGGTCTTCTTACTTGCGGCGTGCGTTTCGCGGGTCAGTCTCGGCGTTTTCTGGGGAGGGGGCGGACGCCGGCCGTCTTCGGGCTGTTTCCCTCTTAGGGTCCGGTGCGTCACTTCGATGACGTTCCCGGATTCCCGGGGGGGAGTGGTGGTCCGGGGGCGGTCGGCGCTCGTCGTCCTCTGGGGTCGCCTGGGGCGCCGCGGTTTCTTGCAAGCGTGTTTGTTTTTTCCGTTTTTGTCGGTATATTTTGTTTTTCAGGGTGCCCATTGTTGTGTGCTGTGGGGTCCTCCGGGGGTTGGTCGGCCGTGGCTCGCCGCTTACCGCTGTTTGGGGCTCTGGTCCCATTGCTACGCAATGGGAGCCATGAGCCTCTTCGTGGCTACGGGGCGCGGTTGGTCGTCCTTCGTCGTTGGTGTGTTCAACGTACTTGCGCTCTTTCCCTGGGCCCCTTCCCTCGGGGGTGGGCCTAGGGAAGGGGCGAGCTTTTCTCTCGCCAAGAGCTCGCCTTGGCCAGGGATGGAGGTCCGGGCAGATCTCTCTTTATCTTGGTCATGGGTATATCCCACAGTGTCGAC
Organism: Temnothorax longispinosus; assembly: GCF_030848805.1. Taxonomy (NCBI): domain Eukaryota; kingdom Metazoa; phylum Arthropoda; class Insecta; order Hymenoptera; family Formicidae; genus Temnothorax; species Temnothorax longispinosus. The sequence continues at coordinate 1,040,339 of NC_092369.1, forward strand.
GGGCCCGAAACTCAGGCTCGTGCGTTGTGTCGTGTAGAACCCTCTATCCGGATAGAGGGTTCCTGTTAGTTTTGTTCGTACGCGTCCTGTGGTTCGTGTACGATCTTTGTACTAGGGGTGCGGGGTCTCTCGGGCGAAGTGTCTCGCAGCCAATGAAGAGAGGCCTCAATGATATGACTGCCCGCGGTCACTATCATGAAGTCCCTCTGAGGCGGTCGAATGGCGACACTTGTGTCGTTTCATTTGACTAGGGATTTCTTCTTCCGGGAGTCGGGGTATCCTCAGCGTTGACCTGCCCGTTGGTCCTTTGTCTTCGAATTACGTTTTCTGTCGCCTCGGCGTGAGGACTGTTGTGCCACGTGATGTCATGCCTCGTTAGTAGTTCCGCGTGTCGCAACTGTAGTCCAGCGTGCTGTGTTTCAGAGGGAAAAGGGTTTTAGTGGGTGCAAGCCCCACATATCCCGAGTGGCCGGCCCCCGGCGAATGCGCAAGGCATTTCCCCTCTTCCCACGGGAAACAAAAAAAAAGGTTTGGTGCTACAGTCCCTTGCGGTGTTACCGCTGCCTGGACGTGGGTCACGTTCGGGCGCGGTGCACTGCCCCGGTGGACCGCAGTGATAGATGCTATCGCTGTGGTGAGAGATCCCACCGGGCCAGCCTTTGCGCTGCGGGGGCCTCAAGATGTCCGCTTTGCGCGGACTTGGGGCTCCCGGCTGGGCATCGGCTGGGGGGAGGGTGGGTTGTACTAGGAGTCCGCAGGAGGGATTGGGGGAACGCGGGCCGCCGGTTAGACCGGCCAGAGGTGTCCGGGTGACGGTTCCTCCTTTCCCTATACATCCATCCACCTCCGATATGGAGGCGGGTGGATAGGCGTGGCGGTCTGGGGGGGCTGGGGCGGATTCCCTGCGGGGTTTCCGCCTCTAGTGCTCCTCTCAGCCCGTAGGATTCGAGCCTTTCGTTTTTGTTTATGGTGTCGGATTTTCTGTAGGTCATGTTTTCTGTTATTTATTTTTAGAGTTTTTATTTTAGGAACTCGCAGGAGGGACTGGAGGGACGTGGGCCGCCGGTCGTCGGTGAGTGATCCCTGAGCGGCGGTTCCTCCTCCTTCTATGCATCTGCCCACTTCCTTATGAAGGTGGGCGGATGATGTCGCGCGCGATGGTCCGGGGGGGGGGGGCCTGGGCGGATTCCCTACGGGGTTCTGCCATAGTGCTCCTCACGGTCTACGTGTATTCGGTCCGAGTTGGACTTTTTACGTTTCGGGGTCTTCGTCGTTTGGGCTGCGGGGCTCTCCTGGGGTTGGTCGGCCGCGGTTTGCCGCTTGCTGCTGTTTGGGGCTCCGGCCCCACTGCTACGCGGTGGGTGTCGGTAGCCCTTTGTGGCGGCGTTCCGCGATCGGCCGTCCTCTGGGGGGTTTCCGTATCCCGCGGCAGGGATTTCCCTTCTTTCATGTCTTTGTGCCCTTCCCCTGGGCCCCGCGTTCGCGTGGGGCCTAGGAGAGGGGCACAGCTCTTCTCTCCAGCCGAGTTACCTCGACCTACTCACGCGGACTAGTAATCTAGTCCGTCTTTGTTTGGTGTGCACCTCTTATTAGACGAGTGCGTGGTTGCACTCGTGTTTTGTCTATGTGAAACCTCTCTCCGGGTAGAGGAGGTTCCTGTTCGTGTTGTTCGTGCACGTCCTTATGGTTTGTGTACGAGTAGTTTATGGGATGGACCTCCCCGAGCAAACCATCCTCGTAGCCGATGAAGGGATCCCCGCGATGCGATTGTAGATCGGCGTCGCATCCGTCATCGTGTGGGGTCCTCGAGGCGGTCGGATGGTGGCGCACACGCGTTTCGCCATCTGACTAGGGATGGCTTCTCTCGGGGATCGAAGCATCCCTTTGTTCGATCTGTCGTTGGTCTTGTGTTTGTGGATTACGTTTTCTGTCGTCTCAAGCGTGAGGACTGTTGTGACACGTGAAGTATTGCCTCGTGTGTTCCGCGTGTCGTAACTGTAGTCCGTAGTACGGTGTTTAGGGAGAGGGGTTTTAGTGGATGCAAGCCTCACATATCCCGGGGGCCGGCCCTCGGTTGAATGCGCGAGGCATTTCCCCTTTTCCTCCGAAACAAAAAAAGGGTTAGGTGCTACATAATTCGTAGGGGGTTAAAAGATGATTAAATGTGCAAATATCTATTTTTTAGACTGTTTCTCCCCTTGGGGGTCCCACGTTTGGAAGTTAACAAGGGAGAGTATCACCACTCAACTCCTCTTGTCAAGCGCTACAATATAGAATATCACTCCCCCCTCCCGAGGGAGTTGGGTAAACTTAACCAAAAAAAGTTTAAAATATTAATTTACTAACATAAATTCAAAGAAAACAGATTTTGGATTTTTATATAGTACTTCATTTGTGCATACGCACCTCAGTCGCATCTGCTCTTTAAACGCGGAAACTATTTTCTCTCTTAACGATTTGAAATTGTTGCCATACGTGTCGCCCGGAATTTCTTTCTCCGCCTCTATCTGCCTCGGTCTCTCACCCTTCATTTTATTCCGCAGACGCGAAATTTCGCTTTTCAGGTCGCTAATTACATCACGGTACTGCGCAACATGTAGATAACTGACGTCCAATACGTTCCGCTCAATCTTATTGGAGATTTTGTTGGCGCGGTCCGCGTAAATCAAGGTAATTTTACTCTCGTCACGGTGCGCGTTTGCTGGTGAAACATGGGCGATCATAACAGTACGACAGTTACCACTGAGGACATCCTTCAGCAATCGGGTAAGCTTAGAATCGCGATAATTCACATATCGTGCTCCACCAGATAGGGCATTGATACAGTTACCCAACGCCAGAAGGGATCTATTGATATGCGCGCCTTCCTGCAGTCTTTTGCCTTTGTTCTGTAACAGCGAATTCAATTGAGGAAGAACAACACTTTGAAGTTCGAAAGAAAAGCATGTTTTTTGTAAATTATCTTTGAGACACATATTTTGTTGAAATGTTATTGATTGCGGGTTTAAATGTGCATATATCAATATTTAAGAATTTTTATTATTAAATATAGGTACATATTTAATCACATTATAGAGGTCGCTATAAAATTCTGTGCGGCTTCATGGTTTCCTACTTTGTTCACGTTCAGCTTATCTAGGAAAAAAATTAAACATTTTAAAAATATATTAATGTAGTTTCAGTTAACTGTACAGAAATTAAATTGTAATAATTTTTGAAAAATGGTAGATTAAAACAAGTTTTAAACATGGTGGTTATTTTCCCCCTCAAAAACGAGCGGGGTTGACGAACCACAAAATGGATATGTTTATATCAGTGCCATTTACTATCGAATGGCACATAAATTAAGCTTCCGAATTTTACTTCGATTTAAAACCGTGAATTGACTGGCCTAAAAAGTATATTTCCGTACGAGTCGACAGCGTTGATAAGCTGCAGTTACCACCGCGCGAGGCCTTCCACAGTTCGTTGGCCGGCGAGACCGCAACAGTAATTACGAGCACGCGTTGAACTTCTAGCAGTGCTTTCGCGCAAAGTGTCTTGACGAGTATCGCGATTTGTATCTCAAAACGGATGTGATTTTCTTTTGGCAGACATTTTCGAAAATTTCCGCATTCCGATACCTCTATCGAGAGTTACAGGTTGGACTCTACATATTATTACCGGGATACACATGGGATGCCAAGATATTAAAAAATACGGTGTTCGACTCGAATTGTTCACTGACATCAACATGGTGTTGTTCGTGGAACACGGTATACGCGGTTTTGTCTGAAAATGAGCCAATGTTCAAACAGGTACGCGCGAGCCAACAACAAATATGTACCATCGTACAATTCATTGTACGGAACTATCGACGTTGTGTACTTTGATGTGAACAATATCTGTACAGTTGGACAATGTGTAAACCGCTAGAGTACGCCGAATTTCAATAGGTTGACCACATCGAAAGCTTCAACGTACTGTCTGTGACATCGCACAGACTTCATTATCGGCTACATTCTGGAGGTCGACCTCGCATATCCGTGAGAACTCCACAATCCTTATACAAACCTTTCGTTATTTTCCGACGCGCCTCTCGGAAAACAATGTGATAAACTCCTCACCAAAGCTCCTCATCATTGCACGTTCGTGTACGATAAGTCGCGTTACGTAACGTGCTACAACTTACATTACACCAATATGTACGACATGGACTGCGCGTAACGAAGATTTATCGTATATTATGATTGTCACAATCTCCATGGCTTCACGGATACGTCAAACTTAGTATAATATAAGGTTTAAAACTCGCGCGAACAATGAGTTCGAAAAGAACATATACAAACTGATAAATAACACAGCATTCAAGGGAGAACGTACGCGATCGCATGAACGTGTGACACATTGGGACGGAAGATACAGCGCGAAGGCGATAATCGCAAGACCTTACTTTTATGGTAAAAGCATCTTTTCGGAAAATCTAATCGCCATCGAATTGCGTAAGCTCGGAGGTGAAGTTCAACAAGTCAATCTATATAGCTATGTGCATTCTCAAGACACGTATCCCAGATATCTGTACAACTTTCACTACGTGAGTACCTACTTATGTAGTACTGTTAATTGTATTGTGAAAAATATAAAATAATGTACACGGACATCGATATATACATGTTCTCGAGTGCGACATGTACGAGAATATAAAGCGCGATGTCGCGCGATTTAACACGAGTGATTTCTCTGAAAGCAACACGTGTACGATATGCCGCGTGTGATTTGATGAAGGACGAGAACAACGATACAGATCATGATGGAGTTCATGTATAGGACTCTGGATAAAGGTATTTGCCTTAAGAGTGATCGCAAAAGACGGAAAGAGGGTAAAGGATAACAAGAGGAACGTCGTGAAAAAGATAACGTTCAATGATTATACGCGACGTTTGAACGACGCGATAGAATAGTTGAGACATCAGTCGTGCATACGTTTGATATTGTACGAGTTTACACCGTATCCAAACTGAAGCTCGCTTTCATTTCATACAACGACATCTGAAACGATATCTGATTCCTGCGATACTTTACCATGTGGACATTACAAGACACCGTTATAATATATATGTACTGTGACGTTGCGGCCCGCCGCTTCGTGGCAGCGTCCCGCCGCCGTTACAAGGCGCGGAAATTCGCGCCCAGGGACGAGCCAGAGAGGCGACGACGAGATCTCCAGGGGCCGAAAAATTAATATTGTTTCCGCAATCTGACTTTTATTTTATTTTTATGTAATTGTAATACGCGCGGCGCCTCACCCACACCACGGCGAATCTTCGAGGGAATACCCGTAACGGAAGGGGTCCGGAAGGATCAAGGACCGAGGAGGGGTGGCGAAAGCGGAAACCACTGGGATCCCGGGCGGCGAGAGCAACGCGGCAGGCGTGCGGCGCATGAGGCAGCGATGGAGCAGGCCGCCGATAGCGGGGCCCCAGGCGCCTGGGGAAACCCCGGCCTCAGCAATTTGCCTCCACGAAATACTGGCCCGCGGGGTGGCTGATCACCGCCCCGAGGTCAAACCGGAGGCACACCGGCCAGAACGAAGTCCAGTCCGCTGCCCAGGGACAAATTGAAGGAGTCGCTACGCCGCCGAGGGACCGTTGCGCGCCCCCGAAGGATCCCCCTCACGACGATCTTGCGTTGAGATATCGCGCGAGCTGCAAGCTCGCTCCCGATTGGTCGGCGCGCCCCTACGGAAGGGGGTGCCACATCGATTCCGCAATCGAGCGGATTTAGCGAGACACTCTGGTCGTCCGTCGGCGAGTCCGAACGTTCTAAGTAAGATTCGCGATAGCCGCCCCGAGTCGGGAGAATCTGTTACGCTGCGACGATCCTTGGTACGAGGTGACGGCGAGGAGTCCTACGAGAAGGCATCGCATCGGTGAGGTTGCCCGTAAGTAATACCGACATGTAAAGCCACGACGCCGCCCTCTGGTGCGCGCTCTCGTTCGGGAAAACGTTTGTAATATCGCGACACGTACGGTTCCTTGAGACCGAGTATCGAATGGCGATCGACAGCGAGAGCGAAGGGCCTCGGGATGGTATCGTGGCCACGGAATCGTGATAAAGACGTGATAGCGAGTCTCTGGAGATCGCGATATATTCGTTGGCAAAATCCGGTAATGCGAGTCCGTTTTCGTGTAATGTCCGCGCTCGTGGTTGCGTCTCGCGCACACGGTGTTCACGGCGTATCGAATTACCAAATATTACTTATGTTGGAATGTCGTCCGCGTCGGCACATTAATCGCGTTAACATGCCGTTTATGTGGGCTAATTGCCTTAGGAGATTATTCGTGTTAGGATAGTTATGTTCGGATGCGTTGTTTCGGTAATTGCGTGTAAGAATTAGTCGTGCTGGCTGGAGAACATTCGCGTGATTTGTACTCCATTCTCGCGATAGGCTCCTTGCATTCATGATTGAGTGCCATTATGGCTTGCGGTAATTACGTATTTTTCCTCGCGTTCGTTTCAGTATTTCGCGCTATGCCGAGTACCTCGGCGTATTAATCTTCGCGTTCGAAAATCACTGAAGACAGTGTATTGTATTCGCCCGAATGACTTGCGTTACCCTTGGTTATTTCTCGCGTTAGATTAAGTCCGTATTTTCGCGTTAGTTATAGTATTCCGCGTCTCCTTGCGATCGCGCCGAAATTTATCTCGCGTTATTGCGTTGGGTTTGGTCCTCATTACGTTGGGACGTGACTTGCGCCACGATTCCTACTTGCGTTAGCTTAAGATAATTGGCGACAGAATTCTCGTGCGACTCTATACGTGGCGTTCACGCGCTCCGAGCGTGACGTACCGTCCGCTCGCGATCTTTCCTGTGAGACCATATTTTCTATTTCCATGATTATTTCGCGTTTACTGTCGATGTTCCATATTAAACATAAGTTTCATTCTACTATTGTATATTTTTCTGATTTAATCACAGCGTATTCTGCGCATTTACTATACGATACCGCAATACTCTGTTCATTTCTGGCGTCCGCGCTACTACTATCTTTGTTGTTTCATTTCTGACGCCCGCGTGATTGATTATTTGATTTGTCCGATTGACTAAAGCCGAATTGGCATTTATTGTTTTACTCGAGAATTACTAAAGAAAAAATGTTATTCTTGACTTGTTAATTGCTTGAGTTCGTGACCTTATTTATTGTGTGTCACCCCGTCAAATATCGCGCTACCCTTCATCAACCCCGCCCCCTTAGGTCGAGCTAGCCATTTTCTCGCACACCGACTTACTTTGTTTTGCGTCTTTTTTTTTTGTTTCTCGCGGTTTCGCGGACGCGAATTCACGCGTCTGGCGCCCAACATTGAAATCGTTTCGGGAAGTGTTGGAGGTGCGAGCGAATCGTCGGAGAGGCCTATCACCTTTCTCTCCTTTCCCCTTTTGATTCGGCACACGCCCCGGACCGCTCCGGGAGGGGCAA
>NC_092369.1:1048295-1154151 GCF_030848805.1 Temnothorax longispinosus
AAAAATTCCCCCTGACTCCAACTTTCCCCTGAACACCCACTGAATTAGAATCATCATATCTATGCTACTCTTAACATTATATTTTTAGTGTTTCAAATCTCCCCGGATAGTCAAATCTGTCGAAAACAAATTGTGAAAGTGTTTTTATCGATAGAATTCCTGCAGAAATATAACAGAAACTGCTAACAGAATATTCTTGCAGATTGACTCCAGAAATTGAGCAAAACTTGCCGTTTCGTAACTATTAAAATGTTCCATTTAACTATTTATGAAATAACAGATTTTTTTGTTTCTGTCGACAATCTGCTGTCTTATATTGGCAGGATCTATCGACAAAACATGAGTTTAATGCGGACACAGATGATACCAAATCTGTTGCCATACTGTGGGTAGTTTATTGGCTCCGTATCTTCAATTGTGGAGATACAAGATGATGAAAATAAGTAATAATGTTTATAAATTCTGACGCAAAGAAAATACACTGTTGGAAGTGTTAAATATAACATAAATCATATGTCCCAAACGGTCCACTCAAATTTTTGTGTTAATTTAACATAATATGGAAGTGTTAAATGGTAACACGATATTATGTTAAAATATTTCAACAGAAAGAAAATGTAATTCTGATCGTAATTTGAGGTTAATTATATATATAATTAACATAACTTTTATGTTGAAGTTGTTACGTACGGAAAATTTTAGATTTTCAGACGATACACGTTGAAAATTTTGAACGCTTAGACGACGCACGTTAGCTCGGAATTCCGAGGGAACGGTCGGGTCAATGTAAATGTTTAGGTTATCTTATCGAAGTCCGTTGAAGGGCTGGGGGCCAGATGGGCCCAAAACTACGCTTCTAGAATGTTCTAGAAGCTTCCAGAATACCTCCCTCCTTAAGACGCGTAGGAAAAGGGCGGGAATCTTGCGCGGGAGATTCCGGTCTTTTTCGGGTATAAATGGGGCGGAAAAACGCCGCGGAAAGCAGATAAGTTTTAACTTCGGTCTGGACTAGACATAGTTCTCAGACTCTCTCCTAACTCTTATTCGATTTCCTACGTTCCATTATACGCTAAGTTCGAGCATTCGCGCTCAATTCTGGGACTTAGTCCCTGTACTCTCATACCTTATAAGACCGCGCTTCACGCACAAGTTGTACTGAGATTTTTAGAATAAAGGTAAGATAAGTTTGAAAGGGAACGAGTTTGAAAATCTGGAATCTCATCTCGTATTCTTAATCAATAATCCATCACTTTTAAGATTCGACTCGCAGTTGTCGCTGACAAAAGCGTGGCGATCTGTGCTGGGGCGCTGACGAAGAGTGTGGCGAACCGGTACTTTCGCTGCCGAAAGCTTGGCGATTACGGGGTTGATTCTTGGGAGTCGTAATAATCACTGTCACTTCTGGCATTCAGCCTCGCAGTTTCCGCTGACAAAGCGTGGCGATCTGTGCTGGGGCGCTGACGAAGAGTGTGGCGAACCGGTACTTTCGCTGCCGAAAACGTGGCGATTACGGGGTTGGTTTCCAGAAAAGACAATAATCTCGATAAATTCCCGAAAGTGAATTTGACCTCTACGCTAACGATCTGAGCGCTGACGAAGAGTGTGGCGAGCAGAGGGTGTGGCGGATTGGTTTTAGAGCGCTGCCGAAGAGTGTGGCGAGCTTAAAATTCATTTTCGTGAACGCGGCTGAATGACGAAGAAAGGAGGTAGGCGCGTTCGAATTAAACGAATCAGATTCCAGATCAAACAAGCAGTTATTTCTAATCAAGATCCTCTCCCCTTTCTCCAACAATTACAACAACTAGAAAACGCACCTCCATTTAAACCTATTTCTGTCGATTTCGACGTTGATTATCCTAATTATAATCAAATAGATAAAACTGATTCTCGTTACCAAACGTATAAACTCAGATATTTTTTCGGTCCCAAATAATAATAATATCCTTCACACGACTTGTCCAAATTCCTGGTAAATTGCTTAAATGCATTGACCAAAAAACGGACGAACGATAACAGTCAGAACGTGACAAAGTTAAGATTGTAAGGTAAAATCAACACTCTTTTTTTATAAATATTTATTCCCACTTCTGTTATAGAATAAAATCAACATTCTTTTTCTGTAAATTTTAACGCATTTAATAAATACGTTCTAATTGTGTTACTTTAACATGTTTTTTAAATTATTTTAATAATTTTAAATTTTAAATTTATTAATTTTAATTAACATAGCAGGTATATGTTAAATCTACACATGTATGTGTTGATTATTTTACACAAAAATTTTAACAAGGACCTTTTTTAATAAAACTACAAAAATTTTCCAACAGCGTGATTATAACATTAAAGGAATTGTTTATTTTAGAAGTTTCAAAAAATTATTTTTAACTTTTAGATGATTGCACAAGAAATTGACGCGTGCGTCAGTAAAAGCATGTACATAGTTATAAACGTGTTACACGTGCAGGTTCTTATTTTAAAAAATTATTCAAAATTAAATACATAAAGTTAAAATATCATTAAAATATTAGTAAAAATATACATATATAATTATATTATATACAGGGTGACCAGTAATAATCGCCGAACCTTTTGTATGCAAGTAGAGTGAGTTAAACCGAGTAGAAAAGTCTTCTACCATTTTGCAAAATTCGCAATACTTTACTAAGAAATCAATTGAAAAAGATCGGCCAATCTTATATATACTCTAGTAGAAGCGCGCGGCGAGAAGAGACGTACATACCATTCTCAAATATTTGCGAATTTCGCAAAATGATAGAAGACTTTTCTACTCGGTTTAACTCATTTTACTTGCATACAAGAAGTTCGGCGATTATTACCAAACATCCTCAGTCCTATTACTCGTGCCCGAACGTGGTGACTTATCTTCATATATATGTATTGCGCACGTGGATTACACACATTGTATATGGGACCTACAGTTTAACGCCGATTCCAAACGGCTATATTTTTTAGAAAAGTTCTCTTGGGGCAAGACATACTCTCTCGGTGGTTTGCCATTGCCTTCCGAGAGGAGAACGAGCGAATATAATTTTTATGCAACACGTGCATGGAAAGTGCCCCATTACTCACGCTACGCGTGCGTGATAGACCACTTTCCAGGCACTTGCAACATAAAATAGGGAGTGTAAGTCGTGTGTAAAAATGAAAATTCCCGGGTGCGGAGTTTACGCACGAGCCGAAGGCGAGTGCGGTAACCGCACCCGGGAATTTTCATCTTACGACACTTGTTACACAAATAACTATTCTAGCTCTACCGGGAATCGAACCCGGGACCTTGGCTCAATAGACCAGTGCACTGTCTACTAAGCCACGCTCGTCCTCAGACAAAGTTACCAAACATCCTGTATGTATATTTTTACTATGTACCTACCTATATTTTTATATGTATATTTTTGTATGTATATTTTTAATATGTATATTTTTACAAATATAAGACCAGAAAAATTGGTTGTTTAAATCAATCTTAGAGAATGTATTTTTTTAAAAAATACTCCAAGAAAATTAATTTTTTTTGCTACTAAAATAAAAAAATCAAAAAATCTAAATTAAAATTTAAAAATAATTGTTGCATTAAACATTCTACGTAATTTGAAAAAAAAAATGATATAAAAATTACCTTCGTTTGCTTAGCCCGTTCAGATCCGGCGAGATCGATCATGAATAATCTCCCTTGCTTTATTTTGTTACGCACACGTTGTTCGTCATCTTGAACTCGACGAGACAATTGTTTAACTATAACGCTGAGAAGCGCATGACTTCGTGACGAAGTCTTATTCGCGGCAGTCGGCTCTATTGTCCTCGCTTTGTTACCTCTGTGTAACAGCTGCATTACCTGTAAATGTTAAATAAACCACTCAACGTTGTTCACTCTGAAGGAACGCAGTAAAATTATAGGCAGAAATCATAGGGCATTACGTTTCTTTTTCTCATCACTGTGTGTGATTAAAAGTTAATGTATTCAAATTATTATTTTTTTCTTATTCTTTTTCTTATATAATTGGCTACGTTTTGATCGAGGTTTCTTTATAAATAAGCTTTTATAAATAAGGTTTATATTTTGGTTGGTATTTAATAGTTTAAAAAAATTAGTTTTTTTATAATTTTGCACGTGCAAATAATAAAATTATAATTTTTTAACACTAAACAATCAACAGTCCATTTATTTCTAAAGAGATTTAGAAAATTTATAAAAATGTTTAATATTTTCCGAGGAATACAGATACATAAACGTCAAAAAACATGATTTTTTACAAGAATGCACTTCAAAAATTTAATGTTGTTTGGCGTCACACAGTCTTACATTCATTATTGCAACAATTTATATATTTCTTTTTTTTTATTTCAAATTTCCAGGATACAAGTAAAGGATGCTAACTAGTGACAAATCAAATAAGAATTTAAAATAAACTTTTCTAATTATTTCGTGATTATTCGCTTCTAATCTAGACCGAAAAGGACTATATATTTAACTGCTTTTGATGAATATTTACACATATCCAAATATAATTTTTTTTGAAAATTGTAGGAGTTAATCTACTTGTTTTAAATCGTTTAAATTAATATTTCGATAATTTTTTTAATGCACCTTGCTTCTTAAACTTGCGTTATATTACAAAAATAAATACCTCTTCTGTCGAATTGGTAGAGACTTCCGTCAATCCTGAGACTTGAACGTTGCGACCACGAGTATCGTCGCGTAATTCCAGATATCCCGAATTAGGATTGAGAAGATCGCGAATGTTTTCATTGTAAATCTCCATGTATGACATCGTTACCTATGAAAAAAATGAAAATGTTTAATAAAAGAAATCCGTAAGGTTTCAGAAAGAGAGAGAGGAGAAAAAATAATCCAAATAATTAACATTTACAAATATATGCGAAAGGATTCTTAGGGCAAATAAAATTTTGTTTTTTATCAAGATAATGTCGAAATAATAGATAGACGTTCAAATTATAAGACATTAATTGATTAATACACTTAACAATATCTCACATAACTCAACAGATAAATTTTCTTTTTACTTATTATATCTTGTAAATATCATCTAAACTAAACATTGTTTGCAAAGCGCGAATTTCGGACAATTTGATTAATTAACTCTCAAAACTTTAGGACTCTATTAACTAAACTTAGGGCTGTTATTGTTATCACGCGAAGTCTAAGAGACCTTACAACCGATGTAAGACTAACTGATAATTTTCTGCAAAACATTTCAAATACTCGAAGCTGTGATTAACGATTACAATTGATAAACCACTTTTTAATAAAAATTTCTGCAAAGCAAAACTTATAATTGTTTAAGCAATTCTATCAGTCAATATTCTGTTAACGTTTAAAATAAAACGGAGTATCTAATTATATACCTAACGATCGACAGATATGTTGAAATTAATTCGGATCATAAAAAGTTAATAGCAAAATAAGATATTAGTATTTAGTGTTTTGTTCATATATTGTTATTTGTAATCAAATGTTGTGAGTAATGAACGTTGTGAATATTTGAAAACATAAAGTGAATGAGAATGCACTGCATAAGTAGTTCCTTATCGTAATTTTGTGCACGCAAAATACACGTAATGTAATTATATTATACGTATGTACGTATTATGTGCATGTATGCATAATGTGCTTCTATCGTGTGTGAGCAGGCGAATACCATGATACTTATCAGAAATTTATGCAACTTCTACATGGACGTAAAAATGTGTTTTTTACTACATATTAATGCAAGCTATTAATCGCGAGACATGCAAATACCTGTGTGCAATACTTCACGACTGAACCAAAATAATTAGGTCAGGAAGTAATTTATCATAAAGGTACCCGCGGTGCATAATAGGAATGCTAAGGTTTTAAACAGGTTTAAAACATATTAAATATAAATAAATAAACGAGAAAGACTCTATTTTTATATTCGACAACATTTGGCTAATGTCGTGACAATTCGATCATTGGTTTTGATCAGATTAATCGTCAAGACTTTTTCGACCATGGGTTTGGGTCGTTTCTAAATTGATTTAATCTTTGATACTTACATATTAAGCATCTCATTTTTATTAAATTAAATTATTAAATTTATTGCGAAAAATATTACCTTAGCCAGAGTTCGAACCTGGAAGCTCCCTCATTCCATGTAGGGCGTCGTATCAATTCGACCACTGAGGCATGTAGTAATATTTATGGCAATAACAAATCTTACTAATATGGAAACACCGATTTTTAGTCTTGACATGTAGACGGAGGTGAATGGGGAGGTGGATTCAGTTCGCGTGGAAAGTTGAAAACCCGAATCGTACAATGATAGACCTCGTTTTGCCCTGTAAGCAGGGGTGGAGTGGGGTCTCGCTTTTCGTGGATAATTCTCTAGACAGCATTGTACTTTCCACGCAAAGCGAGATTTACCCTACCCGATTCCATCTCTGCTTATAAGGCAAAACAAAGTTTATCATTTATGTTTACGCGAGCGTTACTTCTGTAGTAACTTACGATAATTCCTTCGCATAAACGGGATTTTGTAGTAACTTACGATAATTTACTCCGCGTAAACGAGTGAATTATCGTAAGTTACTATACAGAAGTAACGCTCGCGTAAACGTAGTAATTGTACGGTTGATGTTTTCAACTTTCCACGATAACCAAGGTCCACTCCCACCCACCCCTGCCTACGGGGAAGAGGCGGTAGCCACTCGGCACTCCCCCGACTACATGTTTACTGTCTATATACATATATTAGCAAATTACTTCCTTTAGCACTGACACAAACTTGTATATTTTTCAAACTTTTTTTGTGACATGTTCATAACTTGCAAATAATGACCGACGATTAAGTTATAAGGAAAAGTTACTCAGGGTTATGTGTTTGACAACATATGTCAAAATCAAAATCATTGGAGGTGCCTCTCTCCTTATGTTCATTTTTACCCTTTTCTATGCTAACTATTCAGACTATTCTCTGCTTTAACAAAAAGACTGTTCAATATATTAACGATTCACTGCTTTAAATGATTTTCCTTCGTTCATACATGTACATTTCCACATACATATTAGTCGTTTATGCCTTTTAATACTCAAAATAACTGCTATACTTTTCAAACACTTTTTTTGTTAATTTTTAATTTTTTAATAAAGAACGAGCGACGGCTAAAACCTTTTAAAGGTTACTCACTATCCCAGCGAGAAATGATCCATCGAATCGACGTCTAATTGACGTCGAAATCATCGATATTACATCATATCGAAATAATGCTCGAAATTTGAAGCTTATTTCGATGTTTGTGCTTTATGACATTTTTAAAAAAATTTTTTTTAAAGAAAAATTATTTGTGACATACATTTATCGCGTCAGACTGTAAACAGGTAAATTATGTATTTTCTGTTAGTGTTAAGACGATATTTCATCATTTTGATATCGATTCAAAGCTATTTTGATTTGCCTGTCAAATATATAATAACATTGCCATTATATAAAATGCAATATGAATAAAAAATTATATTGTATTGACAGACATGGATAATGTAAATATTTTATAATTTGAGCATTATAATAATTGCGTTACTATATTAATTTTAAAATAAGTCGTTTTATTTTCGACCCAACTGGCAAATTGAAACAAGATTGCACGACGTTTCGACCGAATTCCGGTCCTTATCAAGTGCTTTAATTCAAGTTACACCGATCCGCATAACAAACTTAATTGCATCGTTGACGTGGTGTCCTGACAACGTCAAGACCAACGCAAAACTAAACAAAAGAGAAAATAATACATTTAACAATAGAAAAACTATACAAAATCATTACAATATCGCGCTAGTCAAAAACAATAAAATCAATTAACACTGTAAAAATTAGTTAAAAGCTTACAATTCTTATGCGTTCCAAAACAAACGGTGAAATCAAAACGTCACCAGCCATATCGAGGCACGTCCGAACAGTAAGACAGTCAAAGTCGAAACGAAGTTGTCAAACGTAATCCGCGGATAGCAAACGGCGCTCTGGTGGAAAAACGAGCAAAACCGAATATACAGGGCCGACTAAGTAATACCAATGATACGGTTATAAATAGATGGCAGGCTCTCAGTATCGTTTTGTAAATTGATTGTGCAATCATGTTTTTTAATGAAAAACATTTCGGATATTTCACTTTTTTTGAAATGTTTTTCTTTGTATAAAATTTTCGGATGCTGCCACTTGAAATCATGATTGTGTGCAAGACGGTGTTTGCTCACAACAGAATGATTATCTACATTTTTCCTGATATCACATCGATGTTCTTTGATGCGTGTCTCTAAATGCCTTTTTGTCTGGCCAATATATACCGCATCACAATTTGCACAATCAATCTTATAAACTAACTCAGTCTGACTGAGATTCGGCAACCCGTCTTTACCCTTTCTAATGACACAATCTAATCTCTTCGGGATGGTGTGAAGAACTCTAAAGTTCATGTCTCGCATTGTACGGCTAACATTCTCGCTAAGGCCCTTTATGTAAGGTACAGTAATGCATCTTCGAGGATCTTGGGCCACTTCGCTATACTGACAGGATCATTGTTATTACGATTTCGCAATTCGCCAAGCCGGACATTGACATATTTATCAACAACTTTCTTCGGGTAACAATTATTAATAAGGATCTTTTTTATTTCACTAATATTAGACTTGTGAAACCGCGCGTCGGACAAAAGAATTGCCTGATCAAGTTATTTTGAAATTAATGATACTAATGTTAATTTATGTTTTATTCGTTCCAAGATTATTAGACTAGAGAACCAACTTCGTGCGCTCTTACCTGGTCATGTTGTCAACAACTTTTTCTATGCTAACAACGATTATTTTCATACATATGACCAAAAAATACAAAGAAAACTTATTAATAAATTTAACTCAGTTATAGCTGCGCAAAACCCAGTTATTAATTCGTTAATGAACTTTGATCACAACAAATGGATTATCAATATTAGCAGCAAACAAATCCCAGACAGAGTACTGAGGTTTCTTAGTCTTGGCGATAGATTCGCTCTACCAGTTGACAACAATGACAGGAGAGATCGCATAGATTCAGTGGTTGACGTAATTAAAAATTTCGAATTCAATGTTTACCAGATTGCTGACGATATTGTTGACGAAGCGCGCAACCGTATTTCGAATTCGTTGTTTAAGTTCTTGCGGACTAATAAGCATAAAAATTGTATAGAGAGGTTTATTTTGCAAGAATTTAGATTTTGTAAAAAGTCCCTCCGCGCAACAACGATGATGTCTTTGTTACAAAGGCAGACAAGGGCCAAGTTACCGTGATCATGGAAAAAAGTACGTATGTTAATAAGATGACTGACTTACTTAATGA
The DNA here is from genome assembly GCF_030848805.1 of Temnothorax longispinosus. Classification (NCBI taxonomy): domain Eukaryota; kingdom Metazoa; phylum Arthropoda; class Insecta; order Hymenoptera; family Formicidae; genus Temnothorax; species Temnothorax longispinosus. The sequence continues at coordinate 1,057,661 of NC_092369.1, forward strand.
CAGTTCCACGTACAAAAAATTAAAAAGCAATCCTATAAGATAAATAACATCGAAAATCAACGAAATGGCAAAGTCTTGGTTTAACATGGGCATCATCAATGAGCAAGTTTTTAGACATTTGAATTGCACTAATGGGAATCTTCCGCGCAGTTACGGGCTCCCGAAAATTCATAAAATTGGCTCACCATTACGTATAATTGTTTCCACTTTAGGCAGTCCGCTCCATAATATCGCCAGCCGTTTGCAAAATATTTTAGAAAAATCTGTTCCTAAACCTGAATCATATGTTAAGGATGGTTGGTCCTTTGTAGAATTGATTAGAGGAGTAAGAGTGGGAGACGGTGACGTTTTAATTTCGTTAGATGTCACTTCTCTGTTCACTAACGTACCTAAAGATCTTGTTTTGAAAGCGATTGAAGAGAGATAGAATTACATCACTACAAAAACTGATCTCAGCCTTCCACAATTCTTGAGTGCTGTAGACTTGATCCTCAGTTCTACTAGTTTTATGTTCAACGGCCAATTTTATGAACAGATCTTCGGAAGCCCGATGGGGTCTCCCCTCTCTCCTATCTTGGCAGACATGGTCATGGAGGATTTAGAGAAGCATTCTATACAGCGGCTCAGTTTCAGGATATTCTTTTTCAAACGATATGTGGATGATATTTTCGCGGTTGTTCCCGAGTCGGGTATTAGGGAATTATTAGACAGTTTCAACAATTACCACGATAGATTAAAATTCACTTATGAAATGGAAAGCAATGGTAAATTGAGTTTCCTTGATACCACGGTCATCCGCGAGGGAGGCTCATTGCTCACGAATTGGTTCCGTAAACCAACTTTCTCGGGCCGGTATATAAATTATTTTTCAAACCATCCTATGAAATATAAAATTAACATCGTAAGGAATTTGGTTGATCGGGCGATTCTTTTGTCCGACGCGCGGTTTCACAAGTCTAATATTAGTGAAATAAAAAAGATCCTTATTAATAATTGTTACCCGAAGAAAGTTGTTGATAAATATGTCAATGTCCGGCTTGGCGAATTGCGAAATCGTAATAACAATGATCCTGTCAGTAGCGAAGTGGCCCAAGATCCTCGAAGGTGCATTACTGTACCTTACATAAAGGGCCTTAGCGAGAATGTTAGCCGTACAATGCAAGACATGAACTTTAGAGTTCTTCACACCATCCCGAAGAGATTGGATTGTGTCATTAGGAAGGGTAAAGACGGGTTGCCGAATCTCAGTCAGACTGAGTTAGTTTATAAGATTGATTGTGCAAATTGTGATGCGGTATATATTGGCCAGACAAAAAGGCATTTAGAAACACGCATCAAAGAACATCGATGTGATATCAGGAAAAATGTAGATAATCATTCTGTTGTGAGCAAACACCGTCTTGCACACAATCATGATTTCAAGTGGCAGCATCCGAAAATTTTATACAAAAAAAAACATTTCAAAAAAAGTGAAATATCCGAAATGTTTTTCATTAAAAAACATGATTGCACAATCAATTTACAAAACGATACTGAGAGCCTGCCATCTATTTATAACCGTGTCATTGGTATTACTTAGTCGGCCCTGTATATTCGGTTTTGCTCGTTTTTCCACCAGAGCGCCGTTTGCTATCCGCGGATTACGTTTGACAACTTCATTTCGACTTTGACTGTCTTACTGTTCGGACGTGCCTCGATATGGCTGGTGACGTTTTGATTTCACCGTTTGTTTTGGAACGCATAAGAATTGTAAGCTTTTAACTAATTTTTACAGTGTTAATTGATTTTATTGTTTTTGACTAGCGCGATATTGTAATGATTTTGTATAGTTTTTCTATTGTTAAATGTATTATTTTCTCTTTTGTTTAGTTTTGCGTTGGTCTTGACGTTGTCAGGACACCACGTCAACGATGCAATTAAGTTTGTTATGCGGATCGGTGTAACTTGAATTAAAGCACTTGATAAGGACCGGAATTCGGTCGAAACGTCGTGCAATCTTGTTTTAATTGGCCAGTTGGGTCAAAAATAAAACGACTTATTTTGAATTATTTGCTGGCGACGGAAATTGTTTTGTTTATATTAATTTTTTTAGGCTTTTATTTTCATTAAATAGTTACTTTATAACTGTAAAAGTCACAACAAAAATCCTGTTTGTAATTTGACAATTTTGAAAATTAAAATATTATATATAATAGGTACATTTTCATTACTACATCCGCTCATTTATTAAACAAGAAGTTAAATTAAGCAATTTAATTAAATTATTAATATTAGATATTAATAAGATATTTGTATTTACATTTATCAAAATAAAAAATAAGTTTAATTATAAAATAAATATTAAAGACAGAAAATAAAAAAGTTTTTATATATAAACACCTATATACAGGCATTATACTAATTATAATTGTGTTCAGCACAGAAAGCTGCTTTGCAACTGCAGTTGTAAAATTCGTGAATTTGATTGGTGTATTACTCTTAGTTTCGGCCAAAATTAAAAACATAGGTACACCAATCACATTCACAAATTTTATAACAATTGCAAAGTAGTTTTCTCTGCTGAACACAGCTTTTTATTACTTGCATTATATGTATAAGCCGCCATTTGCTGCGCATGCGCAAACAATCCGGCAACTGAGCAACAACTTGAATATTTCGTTGAGCGCCGACGACGCCAAACAGCAGTGCTGCAATTGGATATAAGTCCGTGATCGGAACTTTGAAAGGCTGTTGATAGGCTAAAATAAGGTAGAGAACAACGTAAGTCGTGAAAGGCTATATATTGTATAGTTTTTCTATGTATGCTTTACTTTATGTCCACGCTACGACAGACGTCTCGTTCTTTGTCATCAACCGAACGCTGCCCTTGCGGCAACCCAATGCAAAATATTAACCATGTAATATTTAATTGCGGATTGTACTGTAGTAAAGCCTCTTATTTAGTCAAATACATTGAAAAAACCTTTCCTCAATCTCTAAGAGATATTCTCCCATTTTTAAATAATCCCCCTTATCAATTCATCCGTCTTCTCCTCGCAACTTGCAAGTCTATGGATCTCCCCCCCTTAGAAAGAGCCGAAGAGTTTAATCGGAGGATCATGTTAATCGGAGACGGTGAATCGGCCCATATCTACAGTGAGGAAATAATAATCAATATCGTGTCAAAATCGATTTATTCTGAGTCGAAAAGTCATCGAAAGTTGTGCCATAAATCAATCAAAATCGATGAATATTTCAATTACTTTTCGATATACGTTTTCGACGTCAGCTAGACGTCGATTCGACGGGTCATTTTTCGCTGGGATAATATATGTGAAGGAGGTCATTGAGGAGGGGTTCGTAAATGTAAATATTTATCTTTTAGATAGTATAAATCATTACAAATAATCGATATTTACACAGATATATAGAGGAGACCGGGGCAAAATCGGTCCTTTTTTTCGGTGCCGATTTTTAACAACAAAATAAATCATTTTAGTAAAATATAATATACCATTGTAAAGAGTGAACCTTTAGCTACAAAATTTATACAGGCATTTTTTATCTACGTCGCTTTGTTCAATTGGTATAGAGTAAAAACGACAAAGGTGCAAAAATCGAAAAGTCAAAATTCCCGGGGCGGAGTTGTGTCTTCATTATCGGACTGGATTTTAAATAAAGATACATAATTTTGATCATAAAAAATAATAGAATACATTTTATTCAATGTTTTTTAGTAGAAAAATAATAATTTCATCAACAAAATCAATTTTCTTTTTTGCTATCAGTATCATTGAAACAGTTAAAACATTTAAAGACAGAATTTGACGAACACACGCACTTGTTGTGTGCCTTACGCTTGCACGAAATGCACTGTTTTTTGTCAGCTCTGTTTTCTATCATGTCCGAGCATACGCAGCACATATTATTTAATTTTATTGACTTCGTTTTTTGCCCACTGCTCGTTGCGGTCCTCATTGCGTGGCATTTTTTTTTGGCCGGCCTTTCTTTCTCGGCGTAGTGATAATGGTCGATTTTGTCGTTCTCTTTCTTGTAGCAGATTTCTCATCTTTCTTCCACTTCGACTCTGCCTGCTCAGTCGCCAATTCCTTCATTTGAGGCGAGTTAGTAAGGACGGCGGTCGTTCTTCGTTTTCGTCCTTTACGAGTTGTCTGCCTCGGAGCGGAGCGGCTTTAGGAAACGCTCGAATACTTTCAAGCGTCGCGCTCAAGTTCCGTGTAAACACGTTTGCTTCGATAACAATCACAACATGGCACGTAACCTCACTAAACTCCGTGGATCACGTGTGCACCATAAGCCGCCTTTACACTATTAATGGCGAGTTTACACAACATACAGATTTCGAGATGATTGCAAAAACGACTCCGCCCCGAGCCCGACTTCGCCCCAGTCTCCCCTACTTTATTAAATTGACAAGAAAAGATCGTTTAATAACATAAACTTACGGTAATTAAAAATAGAATTTTATTGTATGTAAATGTGTCAAAAAAACTGCAACTCACAATCAGTCGTGGAGAACACAGCCAACGCAAAACAATTTGCAGCACCTTTCAGCTAGAAATAATATGAAAACTGGGTAATTATTTACAAAAAGACCCCACTCGCCAATGACCTTGACCTTGACATATGTTGTCAAGGTCATAACCCTGAGTAACCTTGACCTTGAAAAAAGTGACGGTCACAATCCGTTCAAAAGTTACGAAGTATAAAGTTTCCGCTTTGTAAAAATTATTCAACGATAGCATGCGCGCGTGCACACACACCGAAGGAGGGGTGCGGGGTGTTTTCGGCGTGGATTTTCCACGCGTGAAAAGTTGTAAACCCATGTGGCACCTCGTTTCGCGTGGAAAGTGCATGCGTGGTGGCAGTAGGTTCCGCCCCCCCCCCTGCGGTCACATGGGTTTGTGGCGTGCTTTACAAGCTCATTTAAGTAGAATTGGTATTAAACAAGATAAGTTAGTCGATTATCTGTGTAAAGATTTGCGGCGATATACAATAAAAAGCATTGGAGAAGACCCATTTTATGTATTACTAGATGACATAAAAATATGTGTATTCAGGAAATTAATAAAGTGTAACGATGCACCCCCAAACATGCATCGTTCCGGCAAGAACAGCACGCCGAGACCACCCCGCCGACCACCCGCGGGGTGAAGAACGGGCACGATGTGCCCAGCGTATTTTTTAATCATATCATACGTTAGGAAGTCCGCGAATGGACTTAAACGCGGCAACCGCTTCACCGCGCCGAGCGGTGCCGAAGGCGGCCGAAGACCGCCGAACGCGATCACGGCGTCGGGGCGCCGCGATCCCCGATCGTTCCGCCGCACCGGCCCGGCGCTCGCGATCGCCGTCGCTACCCCCACCACGCCGCGACGCCGTCGCGACGCCGCCGCGACGCGTATAAAAGCCCGGCGTCGCTGGCACAGAGCGTGATTCCCGATCATCCGTCTTCCAGACAACACCGATCCTGAATTCCCGCACGAAAGCTAACCCGAACGTAAGGTAGGGCGCCTCCGGCATTCTCTGTCTTCGCCGAGTGTGTCTCGGCTAGCGACCAGCTTTTCGCTCCTATCTGAATCACCCGAAGCCGTCCGGATACGAAGGTAGAGCGCCTCCGGCATTCTCTGTCTTCACCGAGTGTGTCTCGGCGAAGGACCAGCTTCTCATCTCCCAAATCATCCGAAGCCTGTCCGGACAAGACGGTAGAGCGCCTCTGGCATTCTCTGCCCTCGCCGAGTGTGTCTCGGCCGACGACCCGCTTCCGCCGCGTTATCCACGCTCCGCGATCCATATCGCCGCCGCGCTTTGCGCCATTTTTCCGCGCTCCGGGCCGCGCCAGCCGGGAAACCGGCGCCGCCCGTGCCGATACCTGCCGTCACGCGATTCGGTCCGCGCGAATACCAAAAGCAGCGGCTCCGCCCCGCCCATACCGCGAGTTACCCCGCGCCGCCCGCGACCAAACCAACGTCGCCTCGCACGCATCGATCTATGTAAATGCCGCGAGCGCAAATTGTAACTATCATAGAATAAATTTAACTATTTTCTTGTAACCGAGACGCGCCTTCATTTCGCTAACCTCGCTCTCCGTCTGCTTCTCCGCACCTCCTTCGAACCCCGGCCAACCGCGAGCTCGATCCGCGCTTCGAAGACAGGTTGTTTTATGGCGCCCGAACAGGGACTCGACCGAAAGGAGCAGACCCGGGAGAACGGCAAAATGAAGGAGTTTTACTACCGGCTCAGTAAGAGCGATCTCGTGCACGAAATGGAAATACTCGGACTCGACACCGAGCGCAGCCTCGACGAACTCCGGAAACGATTAAGTAAATTCATCGATGACCACCCCGAGATGTTCGAAGCACGGGACACCCTCCGCCTCCCGCCCCCGGCCATAACCCTAAATCAAGACCCCCCGCTCACCCCGGTAACCGTGATACACGCCGACCCCCCGAGTAACTCGTCCACGGAGATCATGAACCAAATGCGGAAGTGGGGGTTGCATTTCGAGGGGAAGGACCCGTGGGCATTCCTGGAGCGAATCGACGAACTGCGGGCCGCCTACGAGTTTCCGACGCGCACTGGCTACGCGAGTTACCCGAATTACTCCGAGGGGACGCTCTACTGTGGTACCGGAATAACCGCGACAACTGGACCCGCTGGGCGGAGTTCTTAACCGATTTCAAGGATACATTCCTGCCGCGACGATACCGGCTCCAGCTAGCAAACGAAATCCGCGATCGCGTACAAAAAGAGGGGGAACCATACGTAAAATACGCGACGCAAATACTGACCCTTATGCGTAGGGCGGGGGGCTACTCGACCGAAGAACAAGTCGAGCAGCTCTACGAAAACATGCATCCGGACTATCAGAGCCGCATCTGGCGGAGCGATGTGCGCAGCCCCCGGGAGCTGCAGCAGAGGGCAGGGGAATTCGAGCGATTGCAGCAAAAGCGCAAGAAACACAGCGCCGCGAGAAACACCGTCGCCGACCCACCGACCACCGCCGCCGTGTACAACCGAAGCGAGTGCTGCTGGCGTTGCAAACAGCGCGGGCACACGCGCTTCGACTGCCGGCGCCCCGCCCGTAAATTCTGTTCGCAATGCGGCAAAGACGGCGTCCTGACAAAGGAGTGCCACCCACCTCCGGGAAACGACGCCGGGACCGCGGAAACTCCGGCCACCCCCCGGTCCTCCCCGTAAAGTTCACGCCCCGGCCGCACCTGAAGACGCGCGCATCCGAGACCGTCCACTGGACGCCCTACTCGACACCGGATCGGACATCTCCTTCGTCAACGAGCGCACCGCCCACCTCGCGCAGAACCTCGGTTTCCCCGTAACCCCGGATGAAGGGCAAGTCCAGCTCGCCAACGGGCAGCATATCACGTTACCGGGCCGCGTCCGGCTACCAATTCAGGCCGCCGGCAAAACGATCTGGCATTCGTTTACCATTATGCCGAACCTGAGGAGCTCGGTACTACTCGGGGTCGATTTCTGGGCAAAGCTGGGACGCGCCATTCCCGCACCCGTCGAGTCGGGACCCCACGACCAGACCCCCGCCATCGCAATGACCGAGGGCATCGCGCCACGCACCCCAGCCGAAGCTGAGAAACTCCGGGAGTTCCTCGCGGAAGAACTCCCGCTCTTCGACCGAGTAAGCGGGCCAACCGACAAAACCGCCCACCACATCCGAGTTAAAGAAAACATCGAGCCGATTAAACAACGGTACCGACCGCGCAATCCAGCCATGCAGGCCATCATTAACGCCGAGGTCGAGAAAATGGAACGGGAAGGGGTAATAGAACGATCGAATAGCGCGTGGAGCTCCCCGGTTATCGTAGTACGGAAAAAAGACGGGAGCCACCGATTTTGCATCGATTTTAGACGGGTTAACGACGCGACCGAGACCGACGCCTACCCCCTCCCCCAAATCACCGCGACGCTCGACAAATTGCGCGGGGCGAAGTACCTAACTACGCTCGACCTCAAGAGCGGGTACTGGCAGGTGCCGCTCACCCCACCCAGCCGACCGATCACCGCGTTTACCGTACCGGGGAAGGGGCTCTACCATTTTAAAGTGATGCCGTTCGGCCTACACTCCGCCCCCGCGACGTTCCAGCGGCTGCTAGATACCGTGCTCGGGCCGGAACTCGAACCGCACGTCTTCGTATACCTCGACGACATTATCATTATCACGGAAACGTTCGAAGAACACCTCCGGATCTTACGCGAAGTATTCCGGCGCCTCCGCGCAGCCAGTTTACGACTCAACCCGGATAAATGCAGATTTTGCGTCGACCGCCTACAATATCTCGGCCATATAGTCGACCGCGAAGGGATCCGTACCGACCCTGAGAAAGTGCGGGCAGTCGCCCAGTGGCCACGGCCGCAAACCGTAAAACAAATCCGGCAATTCCTGGGGGTGGCATCGTGGTACCGACGGTTCATCCAGGACTTCGCGACCATCGCCGCACCGCTCACCGCCCTGACTCGAAAGCACGCCCGCTGGAGTTGGGGGGAGGCAGAGGATACCGCGTTCGAGAAATTAAAAGATACCCTGACCTCCGCGCCGGTCCTCTCGTGCCCAGATTTCACGCGACGCTTCATCTTACAAACCGACGCAAGCACGACCGGCCTCGGGGCCGTGCTCACGCAAAACTTCCCGGAGGGGGAGAGGGTTATCGCATACGCAAGCCGCACATTGAATCAGGCCGAACGAAACTACAGCGCGACCGAGCTCGAATGCCTTGTTGTAATCTGGGGAATACGGCGCATGCGCGAGTATCTGGAAGGATACTCATTTACAGTAATTACCGACCACCAATCCCTCCGCTGGCTGCAAAAATTAGATGCACCCACCGGCAGGTTGGGACGCTGGGCATTCGAGCTCCAACAATACGATATGGACATAAAGTACCGCAAGGGAGCCCTCAACCGGGTCGCGGACGCCCTGTCGCGTCAAAACACCGCCGCCGCCGTCACGACCCCGCCCCGCTGCTCGTGGTACCGCCGGACGCTACGAGCGGTGCAAGACGCTCCACGGGAACACCCCGATTACGAGGTGAGGGACGGGAAACTGTACCGGCACATATTGCATAACTTCGACTTTAACGAAACCCCGCCCGAAACCCAATGGAAGGAATGCGTACCTAAGGAACTGCGCCCCGAGATCCTCCACCGAAATCACGACGCTCCCACCGCCGGACATCTCGGCATCGCGAAAACGATCGCTCGCGTCGCCCAGTTATATTACTGGCCCGGTATGTTCCGGGAAATCGCACAATACGTGCGAAACTGCCCTCGGTGCCTAAGGCACAAAGTCGCGCAAACCCGACCGGCGGGGACACTACACGCCACGTCCGTCACCCGCCCGTGGCAACAGGTCACCATCGACCTAATCGGGTCGCTGCCGCGATCGAAGCAAGGCCACACGTGGCTCCTAACGATGCAGGACCGCTTCTCCAAGTGGTTGGAGATGCGCCCCCTGCGCCGCGCCACCGCTCCCGCAGTAACCACGCACATCGCCGAAGCGATTATATTCCGCCACGGCTGCCCCGACACGATATTGTCGGACAACGGCACGCAGCTCCATTCTAGTAAACTCGCAAAAATGCTCGCCGCCCACAACGTCCGACACGTATACGCACCGGTCCACGCGCCGCATTGCAACCCGGTCGAGCGAACAAACCGGGTTGTAAAAACGATGATCTCGCAATACGTCGACCGAAACCACCGTAATTGGGATGAGCGCATCCCCGAACTCCAATTCGCGTATAACACGGCCCGCCACGAAGCCACCGGCTACACCCCCGCGTATCTCATATTCGGCCGAGAACCAATCTCCCCTCTCAACCGGGAGACCGCCCCAAGCGCCGCGGCCGCTCCGCCGGACGAAACGCGCCGACACCTCGAGGAGGCCTACGAGCTCGTAAGAGTACACCTGGCGCGCGCTTTTCAGAGACAGGAAAAGTACTACAATTTACGACGCCGCCAGTGGGCACCGAAGGTCGGGGAGTGGGTATGGAAACGCGAATACCCACTCTCCAACAAAGCCGCCGCGTTTAACGCCAAGCTGGCACCGAAGTTCCGCGGGCCCCTCGAGGTGCGCCGAATTGTATCACCGGTAATCGTCGATCTCCGCGACAAAAGCGGCAAGTGGAGCCGCCATATCCACGTACAGGATTTAAAACCCGCGCCCACCGCCCCCGCGCCTGACGTCAACGAAGAGGACAATGACACCGAGACCGACACCGGTGAAAACGACATCGAGGACGACGGCAGTACCGAGACAAAAACCGACGACGATGAAAACACGGAACCGGGAGATAACAACAATAACAGCAACGAAACAAACTCAGAGGACGACGACAGAGCCGAAGATTAGGCGAAAAACCGCCCCACTCCCAAAAAGGAAAATAAATACCGGCGCCGAAAACGAAAAGCTCACAGACGAGCCATGGCATCCGTCACGAGCGAAACGTCGATCGAGAGGGATATCCTCGAGGAGATCAATAAGATCCTCGCCGAGCCAGAGGAATACGACCCGGCCCACCCGGACATCGGGCATACCTGGTCGAGGCTCTTCCACAGAGGGTCCGCCGCCGCCGCCGCCCTCGCCAGGAGTACCGAACCTGCAGGCGCACCGCCGACACGCAAAAACGTGCCGACGGTCGGCTGCACGATCCAACGGTCCGACGAGCAGCAACGGCGAAAATTAGAATGGCTCACCACCCCGCCGCCGCCACTGAGCCAGCCAAGACCACGCGCCATGCCGAGGATCGCCAGGATAGAGAGGACGAAAGTCGACCTGGAGGCCATAAGGAGCCGGCTAAAACCTCTGGCACCGCCACCGACACCGGCCAACAACCCGCCGGCACCGGCGAGACCCCCGCCGATACCAACCACCGGCCCGACGGCACCTCCAGAGGCGGCCACGACGAGGATCCTTGCGCCTCCGCCGCCACAACCAGCAACAGCCGAGGTCCGACCGTTACGGGCGGAAGGGACACAGCCACCGCCCCCGATCCCGGTAGCAGTAAAGGACGGGCACGTCATATGGGTGCCCCATTACCACGCGCACGTCTCCCGGCAGCACAAAACGCGGTCGGGGGGCAAGCGGTGGCACATTCGGTTTAACGCGACCGGCTCCGTCCGCAGCATTCGGGAGATCAAGCCGAATACATAGAGCGCCAAATTCGCGCTTTCCACGGAGGGGGGTGATGTAACGATGCACCCCCAAACATGCATCGTTTCGGCAAGAACGCACGCCGAGATCACCCCGCCGACCACCCGCGGGGTGAAGAACGGGCACGATGTGCCCAGCGTATTTTTTAATCATATCATACGTTAGGAAGTCCGCGAATGGACTTAAACGCGGCAACCGCTTCACCGCGCCGAGCGGTGCCGAAGGCGGCCGAAGACCGCCGAACGCGATCACGGCGTCGGGGCGCCGCGATCCCCGATCGTTCCGCCGCACCGGCCCGGCGCTCGCGATCGCCGTCGCTACCCCCACCACGCCGCGACGCCGCCGCGACGCCGCCGCGACGCGTATAAAAGCCCGGCGTCGCTGGCACAGAGCGCGATTCCCGATCATCCGTCTTCCAGACAACACCGATCCTGAATTCCCGCACGAAAGCTAACCCGAACGTAAGGTAGGGCGCCTCCGGCATTCTCTGTCTTCGCCGAGTGTGTCTCGGCTAGCGACCAGCTTTTCGCTCCTATCTGAATCACCCGAAGCCGTCCGGATACGAAGGTAGAGCGCCTCCGGCATTCTCTGTCTTCACCGAGTGTGTCTCGGCGAAGGACCAGCTTCTCATCTCCCAAATCATCCGAAGCCTGTCCGGACAAGACGGTAGAGCGCCTCTGGCATTCTCTGCCCTCGCCGAGTGTGTCTCGGCCGACGACCCGCTTCCGCCGCGTTATCCACGCTCCGCGATCCATATCGCCGCCGCGCTTCGCGCCATTTTTCCGCGCTCCGGGCCGCGCCAGCCGGGAAACCGGCGCCGCCCGTGCCGATACCTGCCGTCACGCGATTCGGTCCGCGCGAATACCAAAAGCAGCGGCTCCGCCCCGCACATACCGCGAGTTACCCCGCGCCGCCCGCGACCAAACCAACGTCGCCTCGCACGCATCGATCTATGTAAATGCCGCGAGCGCAAATTGTAACTATCATAGAATAAATTTAACTATTTTCTTGTAACCGAGACGCGCCTTCATTTCGCCAACCTCGCTCTCCGTCTGCTTCTCCGCACCTCCTTCGAACCCCGGCCAACCGCGAGCTCGATCCGCGCTTCGAAGACAGGTTGTTTTAAGAGAATATATAATATTTCATTATGTATATATATAAACGAGCTCATCGAACGACAGTAGTAGCAAGACGAGCAGGGTGGAGGAGAGAGGAAGCGTCGAGCGGTGGGAGCTGAGAGGTGTAGTTCGGCCGCTGCGGGGCAGGAGGTGAGAAAAAGAGAGCTGAGGTAGAGAGGAAACAAGCGCGCGAAGGTGAGGGTGAGGATGTTTCTGGTCGATAAGGTGAAAAGGACGGGGGCGAAGAAGAAGAAAAGAAAAGGAGAAGAGGGAAGAGGGCAAAGCGAGAGAAAAAAGCTGACAACAGAATCAGTGGTGGTGTTATGAAGAAAGGGGATATGTGGCTAGGGGAAGAGAAGAAAGAGGCAAAGAAGTATACGGGACGGGAGGGTTAAAAAGAGAGCAGGGATGAGAGTCTAATAGTTATTAGTTACAGAAGGAGACGAACGCAAAGAGACGGAAGGGTAGCAGAGTGGAGGATATATGAATATGAGTTGCAGCGAGGACCTAACGATGGAAAAGAAAAAGCGAAGAGGAGGGTTTGCAGGGTGGATGCAGAGAATGGAGGTGGGTTGAGGAGAGAGAGGGCTCGGAGAAAGAGTAAGGTAGGAAGGGGGGCGGAGGAGAAGGATGTAGAGAAGGGGAGGGGAAAAGGAGAAGAAGCGAGGAAGGGAGGGAGGGAACGAGAGTGTAAGAAGTCGCATACGGCCAGGTCGCGAGGAGAAGTTTGTTCTTGTAAAAGGTTTGGGTACGTTCCTCACAAAAACGCCTTGTAAACCCTGCGGGGATAAACAATAAACTCATACATACATACATATAAACGAGCTTATAAAGCACGCCACGAACTCATGTGACAACTCGTCTCGCGTGAAAAGTGTATGCGTGGAGGCAGTAGGTTCCGCCCCTCTGCAGGGGGCTCCACTATTGTTAAACTAGACACATAGTGTGTCTTCAAATTTGCTGCTTTAAATAACTTTTCTTTGTTCATGCATGTACTATTTCCATATATATATTAGTCTTTTATGACTTTTAATACTGAAAATAACTGCTATATTTTTCAAACTTTTTTTGTTAATAACTTTTTAATAAAAAACGACCGCCGGCTAAAACCTTCTGAAGGTCACTCAGGAGAGTGACCTTGACAACATATGTCAAGGTCAAGGTTATTGGCGAGTGGGGTCTTTGTAAATAATTACTGAAAACTGATAACAGCACGCGGTTAGAGGCATCTCCAGTAAAAAATTTTTTATATAAAAACATATCTATAAATATATACAATTATGTATAAAATATGTCCATACATGTTTTTTTTTTTTTGTATAATCTGTGTTCGTATATACAGGAAAAATTATAAAAAGAAGAAGCTAAAAATAATTAAAAATATTATTGCTTCCTCATAGAGGAAACTTTGTGATGGTGAAAAAAAAATTTTTTAAGATTTTGATGGAAATAGGTTTAGAATGTTCCAATTGTTTAGATGGTCCAAATGTTCCAATTTTCGTCTTAACTTCTGCCTCAGCGACTCGTAGACGGTTGACGATGGTTTGACTGCTGGGAACTTTGTAGTTGGGCTCCAAGACGTTCATAAAATCCTTCAAAGCATTCGATGATAGAAAGTGTCAAGGTAATCTCGCAGTTGCGACGAGTTTTGTCAGAGCTTGAGTAATATGCTCCATACGACTCTTACTTATAAAATTTTGTGATCGAGGTGCGATCCTGCGAACTTTTTTAGTAGGAGGAACTGGCGTCTCTTCAACACCCTCAATCTCATTTTGGTTTGAAGTTCCTGCCTGCATGTCATTTATATCGAAAAAACCTAAGCAGTATTATTTTTATTTCCAAAAAATTATTACTCAAGTGATACACATCACAAAATTACGTTACCTTATCAAAAAAAGAGTCGCGTTTTAAGTGATCTATTATTACAATTACAAAAAAGAAATGATATCTTTTTTTAAATTACAGCGCCAATTACAGAGAACATATATTTTTCGAGATACAAAGATTACGTCTATCACTTGTTACTTAGGTTTTTTCGAGGTATAATATTACTACTGCTTTTCTTCGATTAGAATAAAAAATTGAATCATGAAGAATTACACAGAGGTAACAGTACAAAATACAAATATTTTATTAAAATATTTAAACCCAATAAGGGAATACAAGGTATTTAAATACAAAGTTTATATATGTATTTAAAAGATTTAATCGCATCGCAAAGAATTACAGAGGTAACAGTACAAAAAATAAAAATATTTCATTAAAATACATAAATTTTTCTTGTCAAAAAACTTGGCGCTGCTAGACCTCAAAATTAGGTCAGCCTGGTGTGTATGTGCGAGCGAGTGGGTGTGGGCGATGTGTCTAGCAGCGCCAAGTTTTTTGACAAGAAAAATTTATGTATTTTAATAAAATATTTTTATTTTTTGTACTATTACCTCTGTAATTCTTTGCGATGCGATTAAATCTTTTAAAATACATATATAAACTTTGTATTTAAATACCTTGTATTCCCTTATTGGGTTTAAATATTTTAATAAAATATTTGTATTTTGTACTGTTACCTCTGTGTAATTCTTCATGATTCAATTTTTTATTCTAATCGAAGAAAAGCAGTAGTAATATTATACCTCGAAAAAACCTAAGTAACAAGTGGTAGACGTAATCTTTGTATCTCGAAAAATATATGTTCTCTGTAATTGGCGCTGTAATTTAAAAAAAGATATCATTTCTTTTTTGTAATTGTAATAATAGATCACTTGAAGCACGACTCTTTTTTTGATAAGGTAACGTAATTTTGTGATGTGTATCACTTGAGTAATAATTTTTTGGAAATAAAAATAATACTGCTTAGGTTTTTTCGAGATTTTTGGAGATACAAAGATTACGTCCACCACCTGTTACTTAGGTTTTTTCGAGGTATAATACTACCACTTTGTTTTTTTCGAGGTAACAACATCTATATATATAAAACAAAGTCGGGTTAGTTACACCATTTATAACTCAAGAACGGCTGGGCCGAATTTTTACCACAAGTATATGAAATAGGGGTAGAATTTTCTGGAATAGCAGAATAACTAATAAAATATCGGAAAAACTCACGTAAAAAAAAAATTAATCTAGAAAAATATCCATATACATAGAAAAAATACATAGAGGGAGGGAGAGAGGGAAAGAGGAAGAGAGGGAGAGGGAGAGAGAGAGAAAGAGAGAGAGAGGGGGGGAGGGAGGGAGGGAGGGAGGGAAGGAGAGAGAAGGGAAGAGGGGGGAGGGGGAGAAGGGGAGAGAGAGGGACTATTTGCGTGTCTTATCACTACATTCATTACTGTTAGGCGGTACGAAGTTCGCCGGGGCAGCTAGTAATACATATATACTACTATGCGTGTACTTGGCGCATTTTTTTACCTTTTTTTTGAAAAAGGTAATTTTGTACGGATATCACGCCTTTTTGTAGTGTTATATAAGACGTCGGCGTTAGAAGTAGATAGAAGAAGAAGTATCTTAATAAAAAATTTTCACATTTGGACTTTGCGTCGCAATATCTCCGCTCGTAGGGCACGGAGCGGGATATTATAAGAGAAACCCCCCCTCCTAATTGGACCCCAAGCTATCGATCAAGCCTACTTAGAACTTGATCCGTTCACTCGTTATTGAGATCTCAACATCTCGGGTACTCGCAACCCGTCGCGTCGCGTAAAAAAGTCACGGTCGGTCTCGCTCCGCGTGTACTTGGCGCGAGACACTACCGTGTCTCTTGATTCTGCCGCTAGGGAATTTTTAAGTCGATTCTTATGAATCAAGCTTGAATTCGATGTCTAGGTGTCCCAGGTTGCCGATGACGAGGTTCACATAGTGCGCTTCATAGTTTTCGGTATCCAGGTGTATTAATACCTTGAATTCGATGTCCACGTGTTCCAGGTTGCTGATGTCGGGTTCCAGATAGTGCGCTCTATAGTTTTCGGTGTCCAGGTATAATAATACGTTGAATTCGATGTCTAAGTGTCCCACGTTTCCGATGACGAGGTCCACATAGTGCGCTCCGTAGTTTTCGGTGTCTACGTGTATTAATACCTCGAATTCGATATCTATGTGTCCTACATTCAGATTTAAAGTAATTAATACACCTAGACACCAAAAACTACAAAGCGCACTATGTGGACCTCGTCATCAACAACCTGAGACACCTAGACATCAATTTCAAGATATTAATGCACGTAGACACCGACACCGGAGCGCACTATGTGGACCTCGTCATCGGCAACTTGGGACACTTAGACATCGAATTCAACGTACGATTACACCTGGACACCAAAAACTACGAAGCGCACTATCTGGATCTTGTCATCGGCAACCTGGGACACGTGGACATCGAATTCAAGGTATTAATACACGTAGACACCGAAAACTACGGAGCGCATTATGTGGACCTCGTCATCGGCAACCTGGGACACGTAGACATCGAATTCAACGTATGATTACACCTGGACACCGAAAACTATGAAGCGCACTATCTGGATCCCGTCATCGGCAACCTGGGACACGTGGACATTGAATTCAAAATATTAATACACGTAGACACCGAAAACTACGGAGCGCACTATGTGGACCTTGTCATCGGCAACCTGGGACATCTAGACATCGAATTCAACGTACAATTACACCTGGACACCGAAAGCTATGAAGCGCACTATCTGGATCCCGTCATCGGCAACCTGGGACACGTGGACATCGAATTCAAGATATTAATACACGTAGACACCGAAAACTACGGAGCGCACTATGTGGACCTCGTCATCGGCAACCTGGGACACCTAGACATTGAATTCAACGTACGATTACACATGGACACCGAAAACTATGAAGCGCACTATCTGGATCCCGTCATCGGCAACCTGGGACACGTGGACATCGAATTCAAGATATTAATACACGTAGACACCGAAAACTACAGAGCGCACTATGTGGACCTTGTCATCGGCAACCTGAAACACCTAGACATCGAATTCAACGTACGATTACACCTGGACACCGAAAACTATGAAGCGCACTATCTGGATCCCGTCATCGGCAACCTGGGACACGTGGACATCGAATTCAAGATATTAATACACGTAGACACCAAAAACTACGGAGCGCACTATGTGGATCTCGTCATCGGCAACCTGGGACACCTAGACATCGAATTCAACGTACGATTACACATGGACACCGAAAACTATGAAGCGCACTATCTGGATCCCGTCATCGGCAACCTGGGACACGTGGACATCGAATTCAAGGTATTAATACACGTAGACACCGAAAACTACGGAGCGCACTATGTGGACCTCGTCATCGGCAACCTGGGACACGTAGACATCGAATTCAACGTATTATTACACCTGGACACCGAAAACTATGAAGCGCACTATCTGGATTTCGTCATCGACAACCTGGGATACCTAGACATCGAATTCAAGCTTGATTCATAAGAATCGACTTAAAAATTCCCTAGCGGCACTTTCTGCCAAGCGTAGTGTTGTGAGCGCACAACGCACTTGGCAACCGAATTGCCAAGTGTCAGGGAAATTCGACCCTAGCGACTAAAATCGTCAAGACCAAAGATCCATCGAGGACCGATATCGCTGACGCGAAGGTCAGCGCGGAGCGCTGACCACACAGGTTAATGCTACCGCGGGCGATCCCGAGGTAGCAACGGGAAACCAATATAAGACCGCCGAATCGAGCGATTAGGCAGTCGGTCTGAGAACTCCACGACGTCGCGTTGAAACATCTACGAACTCTAACGAATCGCGAGACGGGAACACTAAATAAAGAACACCTCGTCCAAGCCAAGCTCTAGTATATTTAATAAAGTGTTAAAGTGGTGTTTAACAAAGTGTGATCATTAACCGAGCCCGCCAGACGCCCTCATCCCGATCCTTCCGAGCTCGCGAGCGGAGCACGACCCCTTCAGCCGTCTGAACGGCTAACATTGGTGGCAGCGGTGGGATCTGCTCCATCTACTCGCGCAGGAGGACCGGACTTCTGAGCTCATTCACACGCCTGAAACAAAACGAGCACATTAGTGAACGGCGGCAACATATCCCGGAGAGGAAAAGCCAGCTAAGACACGAGCGAAAAAGACGGTAGCAGCCGCGAGTGCAGAAGTGACACCGGAGACGGCCTACCGCACGGCATCACCGGCCCGAGCGACGACGCAGGGACACAGCGAAGCAGCATAGCAGCGCGGCAGGGACGCAGCGACAACAGGGACGCAGCCAAGCAGCAAAGCGGCCCGACGACCAGGCGATGCAGACGGACGGCAACATGCGATTCGTGGCGATATTGTAAGTGCGAAGATTATTATATCCCCGAGCGCTAAGTAGATGTCGGACGACCCGAACCGACAAACGCCCGTCCGACAAGCGTCGTTCGTCCATAGCGAGTCCGCGCACCGCGCTTCGCGTAATCTAGCTAACCCGGTGAGTGCGACGCGATCCGAAAGCGAAGGGTTAAACCGGCCCGCTGAAAGCGAAGGGGTGAACCGGCCCGCTGAAAGCGAAGGGTTAGACCGGCCCGCTGAGCAAGACGGATTAGACCGAGTTCGACAAAATTTAGATTCGCGTTTTGCCGAGGAAGAGACGCCCGTACTATCTCCGAACGTTGTCATAGAACGCGAGTT
Organism: Temnothorax longispinosus; assembly: GCF_030848805.1. Lineage (NCBI taxonomy): Eukaryota > Metazoa > Arthropoda > Insecta > Hymenoptera > Formicidae > Temnothorax > Temnothorax longispinosus. Next base: position 1,076,625 of record NC_092369.1, read on the forward strand.
TCCGTTCGACGAAGTAGACGTAAGCGTAACAGGCGAACGCGAACACCGCGATAATAATACAGAGCGACCGACTCCGACAGACTCACTGACAGACGTCTCCGACGTCACGCCGAGCCACGTGTCACAACGAGGAGAATTTTCCCTCACCTCATACGACACCGACGTATTTGACCCTAACGAGGAGGACTATACGCCTAAAGCTCTCAAAATGAGTCAGACGAGAAACGCGACTCCAAGCCGAGAGAACCGCGAGGAAAGTCCGGACCCATCTAGAGTGTCCGAACAAGCCGTCACCGAAACGGCGCAAAATGGACCGCCCGCCAGGCGATCTCAGGCCCCAGAGCCGACGCGATCCGAGTTGAGAGCCCCGGACGCCGTAATTACTGATTTAATTAATCTAATACGCGACATGCAAGAACGCATGGACCGCATCGAGGCTACGGAATTCGACCGATCAGCCGAACTCCTTCGCGCTTTTCGCGAATTGCAGAATCGCGTAGGCCGGATGGAATCCGCCACATACGATTCCGACACGCGAGACCGTCGCGTACACAGCCAGGGCCCGCTGGATATCACATACGGACGAACGCGTAGCGACGTCCGGAACCAACCGGGTCTAGTTACCGGGTACCTCAGCCTTAAAGAAGCGCGAGCAATGATACCCGAGATCAATGGAGATTCGCGAGAACGCGTCCGAGAGTTCATAAACGCTAGCACGTATGCTATGAAAAATATACAGCCGACCAACGAGTCAATGCTACTCGAAGCTATTCTTTGTACGAAATTTAAAGGGAAGGCTATGACAGATTTCGACACGCGCGATATCCGCGATTTTGATCAATTAAAGCGCGAACTCGAGACAGAATATTTAGGAAAACGCTGCACGACGCACTTGCAGCTGGAATTTAATTCGCTAGCGCAAAAGCCCGGCGAAAGCGCACAAGAATTCGGTAGGCGCGTCGAGAAATTAGCGCGCGAATTGTATGAAGCAATGGAAGAGGGTAAAGGCCACACGCAGGAACAGCAGAAGGCCATCCTTGAAAACATAAAAACTCAAGCGCTGCATAATTTTCAGATCGGATTGCACGACGATATAAAGCTGTTAGTAAGAGCGCAGCGATACGCAAGTTTGCAAGAAGCAATAACCGGCGCCAGCGCGGAGGAAAAGGTTAGAGGCCCCTCCCCGCGGAGCGCGCAAGCAACGGCAAAAAATAAATACCCCGCCGCGAATACGCGAGGCGCGGGAAATACCGTAGGACAATGTCACAAGTGCGGAAAGAACGGTCATTACGCGCGAGATTGCCGTACGGGCCGACAAGCAAACAGATACGCGTTGCCGAAACCCGAGAAGCCTAGCGGCATTAACACGATAGAGTGTTCATATTGTAAAAAGGCAGGGCATAAGCGCGACGAATGCTGGTCGTTAAACGGGCGACCAAAACCCGAGCGACCGCGCCGAACGAAAACGGAAGCAGTTAAGAAAACGCCCGTGAGTACTGTCAGAAAGACAAGGACACAAGAATCTAGCGAGGAAACATCCTCTCGCAGCAGCAGCGAGGAGGATGAGAAGCCTAAAAGGAATAAGGCGCGCGCCGCCGAGACATATCGTGTTGCACAGATAAGCAAGAAGCACGAGGAAGGCCCGCTAGACTTAGTGACGCTGCCCGTACAGGAGGCAGAGAAAGGAGAAATGGACCTGTTATTAGATTCAGGCGCAACACTCACGTTAATAAAAGTGGGAAATTTGAAAGCGAAAGCGATGGTGAAGGAAGAACGGTTAGCGCTAGTCGGCGTAACCGGACACCAGATTCACACGATAGGGAAGATAAAAGCCACTGTGGATCTCGGAGATAAAAAAATTCGCCACACGATGTACGTGGTGAAAGACAATTTTCCCATTGAGTACGAAGGCATTTTAGGAAACGACTTCCTCTCAAAACACAAAGCAGATATTTCAAATTCGAAAAAGCGATTAAAAATCGGCTCAGCTTCCTTTAAGCTCCGACCTTTTCGCAAGGTAAAACTTCCGCCACATAGCGAAACAATCGTGGAAGCCGTCACCGATCATAATCGTGTCGGCATTGTGCGGAGCGGCGAACCCGCCCCAGGGGTCTTTATCGGGCATTGCCTAGTGCAGCCCGTCGAATTTAAATGTCCGATTAGCGTATTGAATGTGACGGACAAGCCCGTGGAGATACTCACTCCACATGTAACTTTAGAAGACCTGCCGCCGCCCGACACCGCGGACGTTCTCTCGTTACGCTCGAGCGACGAGCGCGAGACCATCGCCGAACGACAAAAGAAAGTACGCGAGCAAGTACAGCTCGATCACTTGAACGCCGAAGAGCGAGCAGCCGTAGAACAAATTTGCGATGATTACTTTGATGTGTTCTATATAGACGGCGACCATTTAAGCGCGACTACCGCAATAGAGCACGAGATAAATATCCGGCCAGGTAGCGCGCCCGTGAATGTGAAACCATATCGGTTACCCGAGAAGCATAAGGCCGAAGTGAAAAAAGCAAATAGAAAAGATGCTCGAAGACGGCATAATCAGCCCGAGCACGAGTCACTGGAACGCACCGATAATAGTCGTTCTTAAAAAACCGGACGCATCCGGAAAAGTGCAATTTCGCGTGGTTATTGATTTTCGGAAAATGAATGATCTCACCATGGGAGATTCTTTCCCCATGCCGAACATAACCGACATATTAGACCAATTAGGTAACGCGAAATATTTTACCGTTTTAGATTTGGCCTCGGGGTATCACCAAATCCCCATGCATAAAGACCACAAAGGCAAAACAGCCTTCTCCACTCCGGATGGGCACTTTGAATTTAATCGCATGCCTTTTGGTCTGAAAAACGCACCGGCAGCATTTCAGCGGCTAATGTACGCGGTGCTGGCCGGCCTGCTAGGGCTGAGATGTTTCGTGTATATCGACGACATCGTCATATACGGGGCGACGCTAACGGAACATATCAGAAGAATAATAGCCGTGCTACTCAGGCTCCGAAAATACAATCTAAAGTTAAAACCGAGTAAATGCGCGTTCCTACGAAAGGAAGTCGTGTACCTGGGTCACGTGATTTCGGAAAAAGGAATCTCACCGGACCCGTCGAAACTAATAGCTGTCAAGGAGTTTCCGACTCCTAAAAAACTGAAAGACATTCAGTCGTTCATAGGCCTAGCCGGGTACTACCGAAAATTCATCGAAAATTTTTCGAAACTAGCCAAGCCACTGACCAAGCTCACTAGGAAAAGAGAAAAATTTATTTGGTCAATAGAGCAGCAAAACGCGTTTGAATTATTAAAGGAAAAATTAACAACCGCGCCGGTGTTAAATTATCCCGACTTCAATAAAGAATTTATAGTGACGACAGACGCGTCAGATTTCGCAATAGGAGCTATCCTCTCACAGGGAGTAGTCGGCCAAGACCGACCGATAGCGTACGCCAGCCGCGTATTATGCAAAGCGGAACAGAATTATAATACGACGGAGAAAGAACTGCTAGCCATCGTGTGGGCAGTCAAGCATTTTCGCCCCTATCTTTATGGCGTTAGATTTAAAATAATAACCGATCACAAACCATTGATCTGGTTATTCAATGTTACCGACCCCGGTTCAAGATTAATTAGATGGAGGCTTAAATTAGAGGAGTATGATTACGAAATCATACACAAGGCAGGGAAGAGCAACCTAAACGCCGACGCATTGAGCCGTAACCCGATAACAGAGGCGTCAGCTGTGCATACGATACAGCAAGAAGAAGAAGATGCGCCCCGAGAATACTCGGAGGAGGAAAAGAAACAGATACTATACGAGTATCACGACTCGCCTATCGGAGGGCACCAAGGAGTCACACGCACTTTAGACCGAATCCGATTGCAACACGATTGGAAAGGTATAACAAAGGATGTCGAGACTTACATCGGCAGATGCGAATACTGCCAAAAAAATAAATTAAGCAGAAAAACGAAGATGCCAATGGTCATCACGGACACGCCGGAACGACCATTTGAAAAATGCGCTCTCGACATCGTCGGTCCGTTAACAGTTACAAATCAAGGAAATAAATATATTCTGACGTTTCAGGATAATTTAACGAAATTTAGTAAGGCGATACCGATCGAAAATCAGGAAGCCAGAACCATCGCCAAAGAATTCGTAACAAAAATCGTGTTAGAACACGGAATTCCGGAGAAAATTCTCACGGATCAGGGCACGAACTTTACAAGCGAAATGTTCAAAAATACGTGCAAATTATTGAAAATCGAGAAGATTCAAACAACGGCGTATCACCCTGAGAGTAATGGGGCACTAGAGAGATCGCATCGTACTCTCGCCGAATACTTGAGACATTATATAAATCAAGATCAAACTGACTGGGACGAATGGCTTCCTTATGCGATGTTTACATACAATACGACACCACACTCTACTACAGGCTTCACGCCTTTCGAATTGGTCTACGGGCACCGACCTGACCTACCGACGGCCCTAACAAAACCGCCGAAATTAACATACTCATACGAGGATTACGCAAAAGAACTACGAGAGCGAATCCGCGCAGCGAATCAAATCGCGAGAGAAATACGAAGGACGAAAAAGCGAAATCGAAACTACAATTTGATAAAAAAAGCAAGAAGGCAACCTTCAAAGTAGGCGATAAAGTACTACTTTATGACGAAACGATACGACGAGGCCGCTCAAAGAAGCTCGACTCGCAATGGGTGGGACCATATATTATTTTAGAAAAACACGACAATGTAAATTACACGATTAAAATTAAACGAAAGACGCTACGCGTTCACGCGAACCGATTGAAAGCGTTAGTAGAGGAATAAAAAAGCACTCACATTAAAGCAAAAGCAAAAAAAAAAAAAAAAGGCAAAAAAAAGGGGGGAAAAAGAAAAGAGAAGAAAACTAACAGTACTCACCTAAAGGTCACCACGTCGCACGACGGAGACTTCTCTCCCCCCTGTGGCCACATCCACGGTAATCCTCAGGGGGAGGACATCAGCCCGAACTGCCTCCTCGTACGAGGGAGGCGGCGAGTCAGGCGATTCAGGCTCTGCAACCTGGGCGCGGGGAGCTCGAGCCACCCGCAACCAGTAGGTGCGCAAACACGCATCACACGTGGATGGCGCGAAAAATCGGTTACATCTAAAGCAACGCATTTTTCCTTTTTTTTGGCACTCAAAGCACACTAACCGTAAAGAACCGCTTGGAGGCTAGCAGTAGACTAACGCAAAAATGCGCTACTCAAAAGAAATGACACTTGCTGACAGATAAAGTCAGCATAAAATAAAAGATAAATAGAATACCCCAGGAACATATTCATATTACAGGCTAGCTATCACCCTACACCTTGCAAGGGAAATGACGTCAGAGCCGTTACCATACGAGATGACAGCGTTCACTGCCGAACCCGGCATATATTACGAGAAAATCGGACAACTCCAGCAAACGAAAGCAACATGGAAAATGGCAATACGCATAGACGTAACAGCATTAAACATAAGATATCAACAACTTCAGGAAAACCTAGCACGCATCGAAGAAATCTGCAACCATGCCATCAGAAGCACCAAAAACACATGCCAAATCACGCTCCAAACTATTAGGCGAGAAAATAGTAAAATGACACGCAACCTAGAGCAACTACAAACCATTTACCGATCACCCCTAAGTAAACGAGGCCTGATCGACGCTGTAGGCCAAATAAGTAAAACGTTATTTGGCACCATGGACGCTGAAGACGCAAAAATCATAAATGAGCAAATACAGTTGCTAAATAATCAACAACAAACATTGCAACACGCGGCAAAAAATCAATTGAAAATCATTAATGCTACAATAGGTCATATTGAGAAACTAGAACAAACACTGTCATATAACGAAAATTTAATGGCTAACGTTACAAGAAAACTAGAAGAACAGCTTATGTACAGAGAGGGACTAGACGAACAACTATTAGTATTAAACGCTATTTTGAATGACCTCACGACAGACATAAACGACATTACAGACTATCTGACTCACGCAAATCACAATATTTTATTAACGCGCGTGCTCCCGATCGAAAAAATAATCATAGAACTAAGAGAAGCGACCTCACACATAGACAGGAGATTGAATTTTCCATTCAAAATACAAGCCGAAAACTGGAATTCTATCCAAAAATATCTAAATGTAAACGCGTATTATGATAACTCGAACATATATACTATTCTCGTATTCCCATTGATAGCGTACCCAACATACGAAATTATAAAAATCACTCCTGTACCGATACACAATGACCATAATGTTTTCACACTCCTAGAACCCTCTCATACCCTACTAGGAATAAATCGAGAAAATCACAATTATATAATTTTAAAAGAAAGCGATTTAAATGAATGTACGCGAGATAATACCAAATTCACTTGCGCTCAAAATCTCCCTGTCTATTTTATAACTGCGAATGCGCCGACTGAAATACAACTCTTCGTAAAAACGTCGAGATATATAGAAAACCGAAAACAGCGTCACATAATCTCAAATGTAACACTCTGGATTGCAGTATCAGAACCCCAGACATGGTTATTTTCCACTCCAAAAACAACCGACATAATAATTCAATGCAAAGAATTGCCAGAAAATAAAGTAAAACTAGAGGAAAACCGGAAAAATCACATTACGCAACAGTTGTAAATTAACTACACCAGATATATATTTAGAGACCAAAAACCGAGTGTATAATAAAAATGTAAAAATGTATTTACCTGAATTTAATGTAACAGACACAATAGAAAAAAGCATAACAATAAGCAATAGAATAGAATCCGATAAGGAAATAAATTTGGAACCAATAATCAAAGATCCGACAGAATTAATAAAATTAAGCTTGAATCTGGAAGAAATCAAAAAGGAAATGGAAAATAACCAACCGAACATTTTCACGAATAAAAATATTATATATCCCGTAGGCTCCACAGTCACAATTGTAATAGTAATAAGTATCATAGCTGTAATCATCTATGTAATAAAGAAAAGAAGGGACCACTAAAAAATTTATAATACAAAAACAATCATGTAAAATAGCATAAGACACCTAGATTGTAACCCCTCAAGGGAAAAGAAAACACACATAAATAAACGAAAAACTACGTTTTTCTTTTTCCGCGGGGGGAGGGATGTTGTGAGCGCACAACGCACTTGGCAACCGAATTGCCAAGTGTCAGGGAAAATCGACCCTAGCGACTAAAATCGTCAAGACCAAAGGTCCATCGAGGACCGATATCGCTGACGCGAAGGTCAGCGCGGAGTGCTGACCACACAGGTTAATGCTACCGCGGGCGATCCCGAGGTAGCAACGGGAAACCAATATAAGACCGCCGAATCGAGCGATTAGGCAGTCGGTCTGAGAACTCCACGACGTCGCGTTGAAACATCTACGAACTCTAACGAATCGCGAGACGGGAACACTAAATAAAGAACACCTCGTCCAAGCCAAGCTCTAGTATATTTAATAAAGTGTTAAAGTGGTGTTTAACAAAGTGTGATCATTAACCGAGCCCGCCAGACGCCCTCATCCCAATCCTTCCGAGCTCGCGAGCGGAGCACGACCCCTTCAGCCGTCTGAACGGCTAACAGTAGAGAACCTTCTTTTCCGTTGACTTCATATATATTATATCAAGCTTGATTCATAAGAATCGATTTAAAAATTCCCTAGCGGCACTTTCTGCCAAGCGTAGAGAACCTTCTTTTCCGTTGACTCAATATATATTATATATTACCTAATTTACCTAAATAGAAATCTTCCTCCTGACCGATAAGTCTATCGACCTAATTTCGAAATACGCGCGCGATATCGAAACTGGCGATACCTGCGCCGCCAGCGTCGAAAAAGTGAAAGTGACGTTTCTCTGATAATCATAATAATATTGAGATGAGAGCGGTCGCCGGTCGACGTAGACGACGTATCTTAATAAAAAATTTTCACATTTGGACTTTGCGTCGCAATATCTCCGCTCGTAGGGCACGTAGCGGAATATTATGAGAGAAACCCCCCCCTAATTGGACCCCAAGCTATCGATCAAGCCTACTTAGAACTTGATCCGTTCACTCGTTATCGAGATCTCAACATCTCGGGTACTCGCAACCCGTCGCGTCGCGTAAAAGAGTCACGGTCGGTCTCGCTCCGCGTGTACTTGGCGCGAGACACTACCGTGTCTCTTGATCGTCCATTTGGCTACTGTCCAAAAAATTAAAATAATGATATTAATAAATTTAAATAAAAATTTTAAAATAGTAATCCTACAGAGACAACTTTGGTTCAAAAATAATAAGTCCAATTACACATGATATTCAAATTTGGATCAATCATGATCGAAATTTATTATTTTAGGCTCAATCATAATTAATTTATTTCTTTTCGATTAAGTAGTGCATAAAATAAGTGAACAAATATTTTTGAAGTTTTTTAAACCCTAAATAAGGTTTATAAACTTTAAACCACTATATCTTCACAAATACACAAAGGCCAGACTAACATGTTTTAAGAAAGTAGAAAAAATAGACGTGTAAAAATAAAACGAGGCAAAAGGCAGCAGTCCATCATCACTTTTACAAAAATGTTTCCACACCCAGCTTCTCATAATTTTTTATTAGCTAAAACATAGGAATAAAATTAGCATCCGTTCGATTTGGATTTGAAATTTTCTATAAAAGGCACTCAGAGGAATATTACAGGAGTTAATCGATAAATCTAATTTTTATTTAAAAAATGACAATACATTTATGTTTTCACCAAAAATTAATTAATATATGCAAGTTAAAGTTTTGTTTTTAGTTATTTAATGAAAAGAAATTTGTGAAATTAGAAAGTGCTCGAAAAAACGAATGGTAAAAAAGGGTATTGAACCGATGTATTAAAAAACGCGTGTCCTCGACTCACGTGCTCGCTCGCTCGACCTTGAGACCGCGGAGAAATTTTACTTACTCTTTACACATTATCTATTAACTATTGTATAACATTATAAATTATTGTGCAAACTTCCACGCTAATCTGTGCATAAGCTGAAAAATATTACATTCTTTGGCTATATTTGTGGAATACACGTAATGTTAATTTAATTTTGCAATAACACTTTCAAGAGCTTAAGGGCTTTGAATTTGGTGAAACATATTACTAATATACATAAATACATATAAATACATATAATAAATGTATATAAATACATTTTATTTACTTACGAAATTCCCGTCTTGAAGTTGTACACTGTACTGTACACAACCGCAATATAAATAATTCGCAGTAGTCTCGCGTTATTTTTCTGCGCTCGGGACCTATGAGGCTAGCATATCTGACAAATCGGAATTTAAGCGAGAGCTATTCACGCGCAGTCGCGCGCGCTCTTCCTTCCATTGTGTACAGTTTTTGTGTATTATTCTAATAACTTTATTTGTGAAGGGACGGCAGTGAATGACATATCAGAATGTCAAAGCTTCAAAGCTTTGCTTTTATTACTTTCATTTGTTTGTTACGAAGCTTCGATACTCCCAAACTATAAAACTTTAAAACTTCGAAACTTCGAAAATTTAAAAATTCAAAACTTCGAAACTTCAAAACTTCAATCCTCGAAGATTTTTTACGAAGCTTCGAATCTTCGAAAATTCGCATCTTCGAAATTGAAAATCTTCGAACAAAAATTCCAGCCCTAGTGCGTTCAACGCGCTGTCGTTAACCTATCTCGAGAGACACGGTAGTATACGCGCGCGGCGCGGAGCTATACCAACCGTGACTCTTTACGCGACGCGACGATTAATATTTTTTCTGATTCAAGGTAATTGTTTTATTTATATGTAATTATCCTATTATTATACGACGCGAAGCGAGACCGCACCGTGACTCTTTTACGCGACTAAGTGCATGTGACAGGAATTATAAATAGTTTACGTTTACGTGAGTATTACTTCTGTAGTAACTTATACGAACGATATCATCATAGTTACTATAAAATCTTTCGTTTACGCGGAGGAATTATCATATCGTTCGTAAGTTACTACAGAATTAAGTAACGCTTGCGTAAACGTAGTATAGGTTAGATTACCGGTTTCTTACAAAATTTTACATAAAACGTGAGATTCACTTATGTATGCAAGTTTAAAGCCTATTGAGTTAATATAAAATAATTTTCCTAAATGTAAAAATAACACGATGTTATATATTCGGTTTGGCGTGAATATATTATGCACAATAGCCGTGATTGAAGTTGTGTATAATGTCCCGATTCAACGGCCCCTGTCCCTGTTTGAGAGTGTTAATAATGACATTAATATCTCTCACACTGTCAAGCCAAATTGGCTCTTCGTTCAGCTTCCGATTCATTCATCATTTCTCCTTTTGCAAAATTTGGAAGACAGCATGTTGTATTGGTTGGTATAACAATGAATTGCTGCCAGTTCTAGATGTATTGAACAGTAAGTGCTTAATCCTAACACGTTGAATAAAAAAGAAATCAGGATATTCTGATTATACAATACATTTTTACTTTGCAGAGGATGATTACGTAGCTGTATATTGGAACAACAAATGGATTAGAGGATGCATTGAACGTCCAGATCCATCGGGAGAGAGAAGCGTAGTACGATTACTCGATCACGGTGGTTACTGGCAGTTTAGTAATTCGTAAGGCCATTGATGTATAATTATTTGAGCCTACCCTTCCAAGCCATCGAAATCTTTTTAGCAAATATTCAGCCAAAGAACGGTAATTATATATTGACGTTATTTATATACTATTCTTCCAGATTATACATCTCTACTCAAAATTATTTATCTTTGGATATGTAATTATACTTTAATGTTACTCTTTTGCAGGTAAATGGTCGACAGAACCTTACAATGTGGCACAAAATTGTTCCTCAAAGGGAGTTACTGCTCAAGCTCAGATTGAAGGTCGCATTCAAACTAATATTTATGCAAATATTTATTTTATGATACAAAATTATGGGGTAAGTAGTTATTATTATTCAATCTTCGAGAATCTTTTTGCAGAAGCGCAAATTAATTGAAATTAATTGAATTTTTTTTTAAGCTAATTTCCCTTACTGAAGAACTGGTAATGAACGGACATGCTGAACAAGTAGCATGGGACCAGATGAAGCTAGAAACACTTGAATCCATCTGTACATAAGAGTTGTCAAGAAACTCTACAATTTTCACGCATAATCCACGATTCTTAGTCAGTATGGACTAGAGTTTAATACAATCGCCATTGATAATCCCCTTTAATCGCGTCAAAATTGATTATTTCGCTTTTTTACTTCATTTTTTACTCATGTTGTAAAATAGTTTTCCGATTGTGTAGAATATTTATATTAGAAAGAAAGAAATTTATAAAGATTGCTATATTGAACAAAAAACTTGGCGCTGCTAGACTTTGAAATTTAAACATTAAAATTTAAACATTAATACTAAGATTTTTTATTAAATAAAAAAACTAAACATAATTTAGGGAAAAATGTGACAGGAGTAAAAAAGCAGCGCCAAGTTTTTTTACAAGAAAAATTTATTTATTTTGTTTTAATTAAATATTTTTATTTTGTACTGTTACTTCCTTAATTCTTTGTAATTAAAATGATTCTTTGTAATATTAAAAATTTGTTAAAAAGAATTAAGAAGGTATTACCACTTGGGTTAGAATAGGAAGACCCTTGAATAGGAATACGAAGATATCACTTGGGTTTTATTTCTTTAAAGTAGTTGCATAACAATTATCTTTCAAAGCAATATACATATTCTCTTTACAATTGGCGCAATTTAATTTAAAGATTTTACATCTTTTTTTTAAATACATGTCACTTGAGTTAAGTTAGGTAATATAATTTTGTGAAGTATTTATTACATGACAAATATTTATTATTTGAACTTACAAATATATAGTGAATTTGAAAATATATAATAAAAAAGAGAATAAGTTTTAATACAACTTTTGACATAAACAATTATTTTCTATTAAAATATATGTCCACCAAAATCCCTTAATATAATATACAGGGTGTCTCAGATCTGCCGTGCTACCCATGTTAACAAGAAATGCCTGCGATTATTTTGAGACGAAAATCCTAGTAGCAAAATGCCGATGCTATAATAGCTTTTAAAACAGAAGTGTTCAAAGTTTACCAATCAAAGTGTCCGAAATTCGCGCGCTCAGTCACGTCACATTGCACAATAGGGTGTTTTCAAGCGCATTAATTCTAGAGAAAAGAATGAATGAATTAATGCGTTTGATAGCAGATTAATAAAAAAATAAGACTTTGATATCTTTGCTATACAGATTGCTGGCATACAGATTTCTTCTGACACAGATTGTTAGCAGAAATAGAGCGGAATCTACGTTCGACAGATTCTATAAGCAGAAAACTTATAGAAACCGGGAAGAAATAATTACACAGGACCACAAAAAAAATTTTTTGGAGAGCAACTGGGACCGCAGTAGACGATTTTTATAGATTTTGGGTAGCTAAAATCGAAACAAGGCCCCATTTTGCTCTAACACGTCAGGATTTTCAAGAAAGTAAGGTAGGGAAAAACAGCGATTTTTGGCGGTGTAACAGTGTAATCGACAGTTCATTACAAAAAAGGTGTGCTAAACAATTTCAACGCGCAAACATAACCTAAAAAAGAAGTTTGCGTGCATGCGCGTGTGTCGCATTGGTTACCGCCGGCGTTAGCGTAACTCAACATGTACCGCAAGGAGGTCGCACGGTCGGGTTTACATCTCATTGGGGTGCTTGATTAAAGTGAGTCCCCTTGCCTCTCACTTCTGTATGTGCTTTTGTATGTGTGTGTGTGTGTGTGTGTGTGTGTGTGTGTGTGTGTGTGTGTGTGTGTGTGTGTGTGTGTGTGTACGTCGATGCTCGTGTGTTGTGTGTGTGTGTGTGTGTGTGTGTGTGTGTGTGTGTCACTTGCAGAGATAAGGACCCCGTAGCTCGTCATTTTTACGGTATTTACCAACTCCAAACCCTCTCTGCTCAGTGTGTGTGTGTGTGTGTGTGTGTGTGTGTGTGTGTGTGTGTGTGTGTGTGGAGGGGGGGGGGCGGTAATTATGAGTTTGCGATTTTATACGCACGGATTCTTTTTTCCTCAAAAGATCTTCGAATGGCTTTTCTTTTGTGCTAATCGCTATAAAATCGCAAACTCATAATCACCGCCCCCCTTCCACACACACACACACACACACACACACACACACTCTAAGCAGAGAGGGTTTGGAGTCGGTAAATACCGTAGACGAGCTACGGGGTCCTTATCTCTGCAAGTGACACACACACACACACACACACACACACACACACACACACACACACTCACTCACACACACTCACACTGAGCAGAGAGGGTTTAGAGTCGGTAAATACCGTAAAAATGACGAGCTACGGGGTCCTTATCTCTGCAAGTGACACACACACACACACACACACACACACACAAAAGCACATACAGAAGTGAGAGGCAAAGGGACTCACTTTAATCAAGCACCCCAATGAGATGTAAACCCGACCGTGCGACCTCCTCGCGGTACATCTTGGGTTACGCTAACGCCGGCGGTAACCAATGCGACTCACGCGCATGCACGCAAACTTCTTTTTTAGGTCATGTTTGCGCATTGAAATTGTTTAGCACACCTTTTTTGTAACGGACTGTCGATTACACTGTTACACCGCCAAAAATCGCTGTTTTTCACCTACATAACCTTACTTTCTTGAAAATCCTGACGTGTTAGAGCAAAATGGGGCCTTGTTTCGATTTTAGCTACCCAAAATCTATAAAAATCGTCTACTGCGGTCCCAGTTGCTCTCCGAAAAATTTTTTTTGTGGTCCTGTGTTATAAATAAAAATTATTTTTTTGAACTTACAGTAAATTCCATGTCGTCCGATAATTTTTTGGTCGCTAGGAAAATGTCATTTAGGGCGCGCACCATAATTCCAGGATTTGATGACGTTCCAACCATCGTATGTGTTTTTCCCGAGCCAGTTGCGCCATACGAAAACACGGTCGCATTGTAACCATTGATAACATTCTGCACTAATTTTGTTGTTGTACCTTCATAGATATCTTCCTATGGTATAATAATATATTTCGAATAAATCGATATATATACAAGGTGTCCCCCGGTTAAATGGCCAAACTTGAAATATGAATATAGGATCTTAAAACAAAAAAAGTTTTCCTCTAGAAGTATGCTCGCAAACGTTTCGTTCAAGAGATATTTCTTCTGAAATTACAAAACTATTGTAAATAAATAATTTCGAAATAATGTATGTTTATCTTCTTTACTGCTTTGCAATAATCAACATTTACCGTAATCAAAATTTAAATAATTATCCTCTTTACTAACAATAATGAAACAATAATCAAAATTAAAATATTTATCCTTTTTACTACTTAACAGTAATCAAAATTTACAGTAACCAAAATTAAAATTATAGTAAATGTCTAGATTAAGGGCGACCTCACCGATTTCAATGACCTTGATATATGTTGTCAAGGTCATGACCCTGAGTGACCTTCAGAAGGTTTTAGCCGTCGCTTATCGTTATTTGTTAAAAAGTTATTAACAAAAAAAGTTTCAAAAATATAGCAGTTATTTTAAGTATTGAGAGGCATAAACGACTAATATTACGTCTTTTTTTTTAACTAAATACTTCAATTTATCAACAATTTACTGCTTTACATAATTTTCCTTCGTTCATACATATACTATTTCCACATAAATATCAATTATTTATGTCTATTAGTACTCAAAGTAACTGCTATATTTTCCAAACTTTTTTTGTTAATAACTTTTTAACGAATAACGAGCGACGGCTAAAACCTTCTGAAGGTCACTCGGGGTCATGACCTTGACAACATATATCAAGGTCATTGAAATCGGTGAGGTCGCCCTTAATCTAGACATTTACTCAAAATTAAAATAATTATCCTCTTTACTGCTTTACAGTAATCAAAATTTAAGTAATAAATATTTTGTCCAAAATAATTTAACACCAATAGATTTTTTGAATAGGATGTTCTCAAGCAAAAAGTGTATGAAATGCCTATGACCCTTCAGTTAAACGGATGATAGTGCAACCGTGCGAAGAAATAACAGACGCACAATGTCAGTCAGGCACTCGTTCTCTTACCGATAAGTGCAACGATTGTTTCCGGCCTGAAAGCAATCATTCTGAATAAAATATTTAATACTAAAATTTTAATTACTGTAAAGCCGTAAAGAGAATAATTACTTATTTTAATTTTGATTTCTGTAAAGCGGTAAAGAGGACATTTTAATTTTTATACTGTAAATTTTGATTACTGTTAAGCAGTAAAGAGGATAATTGTTTCAATTTTGATTACTGTTTAGCAATGAAGAGGAAAAATCTATATTATTTCGAAATTATTCATTCCTAATTCTGTAACTTCAGAAATCAATATCTCTTGAACGAAGCGTTTGCGAGCATACTTCTAGAGAAAAATTTTTCTTATTTTGAGATCCTAATTTCATACTTCAAGTTTGGCTGTTTAACCCATGAGAACATCCTGTATAAAAGATAGATATAAAGTATATAACAGAAAATATTTTACTATAATTGATTTGGAATCAGTAATTAATTTACTTGTGTCGATGCCTCTCCAAAAACTATGTCGTAGAGATATTGTCGCGGCATTGTGCGTTTTTGCTTATCGCTATCCTGATCCTCCAGCATTACCATCTGCGAATTCATCAACGAAATATTATCACAAGTTATATGAATCCGACTTAAATTAAAAAAATAATAACATGTAAATGTGTAATTTTGTTCGAATTTAAGGGGTTAGTCTACTCTAGATCGGGCAGAAACAGGCGAATTTTCAGGAATTAATTTCAGACAAAATATCGGTGATACATGAATGATTTTTTTTTTTTTTTTATTATCTTTATTAGGGTTTCAAGAACATGTACAAATTTTTTGGTGTAAAAAAATTTTAAAATGGCGATGGGGCACTCCTTCGCGCGCAACTATGCTTTTCAGACGGTGTACATACATGGTTTCTGAAATGTGGGTGGTCTGAAAAAAAAAATATGGTCATTAACTATATTGTATTGTCTTCGGAATGATGGAGCTTTTTTTCTCTCCTCGTTTTTGGCGTCAAGAAAAAAATTCCTGAATTTTTCACTGCATTTTTGAAAAATTCAGGAATTTTTTTCTTGACGCCAAAAACGAGGAGAGAAAAAAAGCTCCGTCATTCCGAAGACAATACAATATAGTTAATGACCATATTTTTTTTTTTTAGACCACCCACATTTCAGAAACTATGTACACCGTCTGAAAAGCATAATTGCGCGCGAAGGAGTGCCTCATCGCCATTTTGAAATTTTTTTACACCAAAAAATTTGTACACGTTCTTGAAACTCTAATAAAGATAATGAAAAAAAAATCATTCATGTATCACCGATATTTTGTCTGAAATTAATTCCTGAAAATTTCGCTGTTTCTGCCCGATCTAGAGTAAACTAACCCCTTAACAAACTAAATTAGAAAGTAAATAAATTGGCATTGCAAATTTACCTTATCGTTGACAGCGTGCAAAGATCTCGTACCGCTTTCATTCGAAGCCAAGGGTCGAATACGAACAGCGACCTATAATCAAAAGACAAAAGTACACGGTAATGATGACTATTTCGAAAGACAAAAAAAGACGATTTTTTTTGTATTTAAAAAAAATAATATAAATAATATGAATCTTTTGGAATTCCAAAAAATACGTTAATATCGGCACGAAAAGATCATCAGTTAAAAATCTATCCGTAGTTTTTTGTTACATATTTATGTTGTTTATTTATTTACAACTAAGCGAAAACTAGAACGTAGCAACGCGATGTTGATTTGCTTTTTGCTGAGTTTCTTATTCCACGAATATTACTTTATATAGAAATCGTATGTACATAGGTTGAAATCTATAATAGATATCAAACGGACATCAAGATATTGAATTCTTTACGATAGCATACTTTACTTTCGTAAAAGAAAGAAATTGTTCGCGTGTTGGATCGTTTCAATCTTTATTTACATCATTTACCTAAAAAATAGTGTAAGTGTAATAATAATAATGTACCTAAGGAGCGCCAATGCGCGTATAATGTTGCGTTTTGAATGTACATTGAACTTTGTGTTAAATGCGGATATTTGTCCCTATGCGCATTTAATGCATATTACGGAAGCGCATACCAAAAAGTGCACCTACGCTCATTGATCGAGGAGCCCAATCGGACAACTAGTGAACTCTGTAGGTACCCGAGAAAAAATGAACTTATATATGTAATCATATAAGATCATATATAATTGGCCATGCATATATAATTAGATCCGAAATTTGGCGCGATATGATCTTATGTAATCAACTGTGATCATATGTAATCAGATATGATATGATTCAATATGTAATATTATTGTATCTAATCAAATATATATATATATATATATATATATACATATATATATATATATATATATATATATATATATATATATATGTAGGTCCAGAAGTATGTTCCGGGACTTTTATTTTTTACATCGGTATATTCCAGGACATTTGGCAGTTTCCAGGACTGTCCTGGAAAAAATTCATGTCCTACGGCACGTTTCGGGACAATTTTTTGAATCTGATTACATATATATGCGTTATATTCCAGGACTGTACATTTCAAAAAAACGTAAACAGTCCCGGAACATACCTCTAGACCTACATATATATATATATATTAGTTATATACAATCATATACAATTAAGTCACAAAATTTTTAAATAAAATAATTACTATATTTAATTATATATAGGTTACATTGACGTTACATCAATCCAAAAGCGCACCACACTTTTATTATAAAAGAGGACTCCACGATACAACTGAGATACAAGTCGTGCAATTCCGTCATTTATATATTGTTCTTATATCAAGAACATCCTTATTTAGAAAATATCTTTATTTTTGACATGATAAATGTCATTTATTTAAAATTCCATTTATTTAAAATTTAATTTATATAAAAAACTTAAATAAAATGTTTCATAATGAGTCTGAAGCTACTCATTTAAATATTTTATAAAATCTGTCATTTATAAATTGAATGCTCAATTTGCATTAATTACGCATTTGAATGCGCGCATTTTGAACACACAATTAATGTGGTTTTGAAGTCAATGCAATTGTACGCGCATTAAAAGCACGTTATACGCGCATTGGCGCTCCTTGGGTAATCATTAATTTTAACTTGATAATGCATGCAATATCGTAATTTAAATGTTTTATATTTTATATTATTACTTAAATTATTAATTTTAATATTATAAACTATATAAACTTAAATGTTTTTTATTTTATACAATTTTATGTGCTTTCGCTAATAATTTAGATTAACGAGGCTCCCTCCGATCACCTTGACCTTGATATATGTTGTCAAGATCTGTCCTGTCCTGAGTAACCTTCAAAAAGTTTTAGCAGTCGCTCATTGTTTATTAAAAAGTAATTAACAAACATAACTGAGAAATGTAACAGTTTGTGTCAATACCAAGGGAAGTATATAATTTGATGATATGTGTGTATTATAGACCAGGACTGCATGGTGATTTGCTTCGAAGGTTTCGATTTTCGAAACTTCGAACCTTTGAAGTTTAAGGTATTTTCAAAGTTTCGAAAAATATGTTTGTGTGAATGGCGACATTTAAAAGATGCTAAAAATATTTTAAATAAAAAGAATTAATTAATATAAATATATATGCTCAAAAAATGTGTGATTATTCCTAAATTACAATTTTGAAGTATTATAACATGAATTATTACAAATTTAATGTAGAAGAGTTTTAAATAAAAAATCGAGCGGTTCTTATTGAAACATGAAGTGAACTTTCGGAAATATTTCCCGTTCTGAAATTATCAAACAATGCATACTGATATTTGTCCTCAATATGTTATTGTTGTGTGAAGTATATCTATCATATCACTTAAAAAAGGTTACTTATATTGCAATTAGTATTTATATACTAACTTATTTAAATATATATATATATATATATATTTATAATAGTAAAGGCTCACAAGATTAGAAATCAAATCAAAGACAAAGGAGCATCGATCCGTAACAAAGTGTTGGTGTTCATATATTCTAAACTTAAGGTATTCCTTTCACGGAGGAGCGTATTTGGTAGGCGCTTAAGCAGGGCCTCAGCAAACTCTTGTATATTGCATTAAACTTATATAAAATCAAGTTATAATTGATTATTATGTTTAATTATAAGAAAAAAGTAAAAATATTATATGTATTTAGAAATTTTTTGCGCTTTTCAGGGCGCCGATTGTAAAATGTGAAGTTGATAACAAAAGTGTCAATGTAAATGTCAATTTCATTAATCAAAGAATATTGTGACATTTTCTTTTTATCAAAGAGAGATTCTATAATAATAATGAGTGATAAGAAACATAAAATGAGAAGTAATGTGGGAAAAAATAAAGGACAATTTGTGAAAATAAAAGTTGATAATAAACCGTACGTTATAAATGAAGTGTGACATGAGCGCACAGCTTGCAGCGCCAGCGTTGCCAAATAATTCCTTGAAAGTCGCCATCAAAAATATTCATCTATAAACCACATTTTAAGTCAACTTTTAACATAAATATTTTGTTTAAATATTCGGTGACTCTGTATTTTTATCGGCACTATCGAAAGTATAGAGTTTAGCGAATATGTAGCGCAGTTAATATTTAATATCTTAAATCTTAAGATAAACAAATTATTACATTGAAATGTAGAAAATAGACTTTTTCGATAACGTCACATATAAAATATCGAATTTTCAAAATCATAATTCTTCTTTATATGTTCGGTAATGTGGTTTAATTTTTTTCTGGCGTAAAGATATGCATTTTAACTTTCTCGTACCAAAAAATCAGTTAATTCTTAAGACTTTGGTGTCATAAAAGGAATACCTTAAGTAAAGAATTAACGAATTGAAATGTACATACTGTACATATACATATATTCCAATTTAATAGACTGCGCGTCGCAAATTTGTCGGACTTGAAACACAGGTATCTTGGAACATTAATACCCTTCCCTACCCGGAATTAAATCTACAGACATACAGACGTTAGATATTTATATAGATAGAGGTAGAAAGAACTAAAGAATGTTTCCAATTTCTGTTTAAAAAAAATGTACGTGATTGCTCCAATTTTCGCAAATTTTGAGATATCAAGCTGATTTCTTATGGATAATTTTTTTTTACCGATTTTTTAGAAACCGGTTTCAAAATTTTTAAAATTTTTCAAGAAATAATAAGTATTAATAGACCGATTTTCTTGAAACCAGTGCCAAATTTTTTTTAATTTTTGGAGGATAAGTTTAATTTTTCATTAATGGATCGATTTTCTTGAAACCGGTGCCAAAATTTTTATAATTTTTTGTTGATAATTTTGATGAAACTGGTACCGCAAATTTTGAGATATTAAGCTGAATTTTTTTATGGATAATTTTTTGTTGTCGATTTTCTAGAAACCGATTTCACAATTTTTCAAAATTTTTTGAGAAATAATAAGTATTAATGGACCGATTTTCTTGAAACCAGTGCCAACATTTGTTTAATTTTTGGAGGATAAGTTTAATTTTTCATTAATGGATAATTTTTCAGAGGATGAAAGCGCAGCAAAGCGCGGACGAAAAAAAAGAATAAATAAATTGATATTAGAACAGAAAGGCAGCAAATGTAAAACTAAACCCGGTAGAATTTTTAAACAAAATAGAAACAAGGAGGAACAGAAAAAAATAAAATGAGAGAGAGTCAATAATGACGGGTCAGTGGAGGGTGAAAACGAGCGAGGCGCGAGCAAATATAAAATTTAAAGACTTCAATATAGGGGATTACATTTTTGAAATATTTGACAATATGCTACAATCTGCATCTATAATATTATCTATTATTTATTATTTATTAAAAAAGAATTCAAAGATGTAGGTTAGAGTTTGAGGAGAAAGAATATTAAATTTGGTGCTCCTAATTAATGAATGAGTTGGGAGAGAGGGGAATAGATTTTGAGCCCGCGCAAAGCGCGGGCGAAAAATCTAATATATATTTATTAAGAATAGTTGTTGAATTATTTATTTTTGTTTATTAATTACACATTTTTTTAGCATATACGTGATTTGTTGGAGATGATGCCCCTAGTTAAGAATCTGAGGAGATTTATTAAAAAGAGGGTTGGGGGACAAGCCGCTATTTTGTTTTTTAGGGGGCTAAAAACGGTTTTTGCGGAATATCTCGTTTCCGCTTAATTTTTCGTTAAAAATAATAATTATCAGTCTTGTAAAGAAAAAAATTCTCTACAACATTTGTCTAAAACTTTTTTACGTGCGGTGAATAACTTTTGAGTTATAGCCGTGTAAAGAGTGCAATTTTAGGAAGATTGTTGGAAATATGCATTTCTATAGGAAAATGTCATTATTTTGAGCTTTTATAAATTGAATATATAACAATTATGATAGTTTTCGATTATTTACTTTATTAATAAATAATAAATAACATTTTCCTAACGCGAGCGTGAAATGGGCCGCTTTTCGCGCTTGTTTTGAGTGAGCAAAACGATCCATTTTGCATCGATGACGTAAGCGTTGAGAAATGGAGCCATTTCTTAACTGTGGAGAAATGAAATTGTAAAACAAGCGCGAAAAGCGGCCTGTTTCACGCTCTTGTTAGGAAAAATAGTATGAACAACTCGTGGGAAAAAAAGTGGTCGAGCCCAAATAAGTGTGATGGTCGCACGAGCGAAGCGAAGCAACTTCACACTCATTCAGAATCGACCACTTTTCCCACTAGCTGTAGTACAATAGTTATTTGTGTAACAAGTGCGGGAAGTTGAAAATTGGACACGAGTGCGGAGTGGACGCACGAGCCGAAGGCGAGATTATATTCACCTTCCCAATCGCCTTTTGTTATACCATTCAGCATATACCAACCATTATTATGTACCCATTCTACTAAATTCTTACCTCCATTACCTATTAATGTATCTTTACTTTTCCTTTTCCACTCTCCCTCCTCTTCCTCCCCGCCATCTAATTCTCCTGTTCTAATGTTAAAATCTCCTCCTATAATCATGGTTTCTCTATCTAACTTTTCAATCCAAATATCTAGGGTCTCTTCCATCTTATTCCATCCCTCTCTATTATATACTGATATGATGTTTGTTATTCCATTTTCCTCAATTATTTCTGACAAAACTAACCCTTCCTCTTCTTTCTTAATCAACTCTGATCCTTCTTTCCCCCATCCTTTCCTTTTACCTAAAATGAAACCTCCCTTTGCCCTTCCTTTCTTTTTAACCCTAGTAGCATTACTACACTTCCAAATGTGTATCCGGTAACCTTACTTTAATTGTCTCCCAACAATCAAAATCAATCCATGTTTCACTCAGGCTTATAAAATCAAACTCTGTAATATAACCCGAAAAATCTATATCCTCGTTATTTATTCCCGCCACATTCTAAAAAAGAATTTTCCTACCTCTAGTCATCGTTTCTCCGTCCTTCCCCTCCTTCCTACCTTCATCCCTTCCTTTCCTCTTATCATCCCTTTCAATCTCTACCACCTTCTGGCTCACTACGCTAAATTTTCATTTACTCTCTCCTCAACACTTGCCGCTTGACTATCTCCACTGCTTTCTCTAACCTCAAAATTCCTCGATACATCTGCCCACGATTTCCACACCCCCTTTATTCTTACTCTCGCAAAACCTACTCTAACATCTTCCTCTTTACCTTTCTGTACCTTGACCCATCTATAAATTTCCTCCTGTACCTTATTCCTTTCCTCCCAGGTTAAATCATTTTCAATAAAGATATTTCCACCCTTTAGCTTGTACTTATTCCTTATCACTTCTTTCTTGTCCTCCTCCTCCAGTTTAACTATGGTAACCGTGCCACTTTTCCTTACATTAATGACATTACATCTTACACCTAATTTTTCTCTTAAAAATTTCTGAGCCCATTCCTTCCAGTCTCTTTCTTGTTCTAAATTTATCCTTTTAATTACAACGTTATTCCTTCTGTCTTCCTTTTCTTTATCTTTTATCCATCTCTTAAGCTTTACCTACCTCCCTGACGCTTAGCCTATCCTCACTTACCGAAGATCCCGCATAGCTACTTTTCCATTTACTCCTTCTGGAAGATCTGCTCTCGCTAACACTTCTCTGACTTTCGCTTTCATCCGTCTCGTTCTCTCTATCCTCATCTCTCTCGCACCGGTCCAACCAACCTAACTTTCTTTCAATTTCCCTTAATTTCTCTTCGATTTGTCCTCCCTTATTTTTCCTTTCCTCTATGTATTTCGCAAGACTTTCTTTTACCTCCTCAATTTTACCTACCTCCTTGGATATCTGTGTTCCTTCATTCCCTTTATTTCATCTCTTATTGTACCTATGTTCTGTTTCAACTCTTCTTCATCCCTAAATGTCACTTTAAGACTAATTTGCGTTGTTTACCATCTGCTTTGCTGTCGATCTTACCGCTACCTATTTTACCCGTTTTACCGCTGTTACCGACATTGCCCGCGTTTCCCGCGCTCGGCGAGTTACGCGACGCCATAACCTCACGGCTACCGTTCGCTATTCCGGGACGAAATACTCACAGAAACGGCTACTTCTGGTCCTGCCTCCACTTACACTTATCCTGGGCCTTCCCACCGACTTACCTACTCCTCTACGCTATCGCTCGCTATTCTCTACCTACTTAAAATTCGCTTAAATACACCACACAAACTTTTCACACATCTGCTCACTTACACGCCATCTAACCAAGTCCCAAGTAGTGCGTATAAAAAACTGGACTTTTTGTCCTACAATCCTGTAAATATTTCAAAAATATTCATACACTAAAAATGCTGTACTGCGCTTTGGTCAGGCCGAGCTTGGAATATGCCGCCATTATTGTATGGGCTCCATATCAACACAATCACTCTAGGGAAATTGAAAAGATCCAACATCGTTTTCTTCGAAGAATTAGCTTCCTTACAGATAACCCTATACATCTACGCGATCATAACTATGATTTCGTACTGGCCAAAACTAATCTGTAAACACTGAGTGAAAGGAGAACATATTTTGACCTGTTATTTTTATTCAAATTGATTGGTGGTCATATTACTTGCTCGGACCTACTACAGCGTGTACATTTACATGTCCCAACCAGGGGCCCGATTCTCTAACGACAAACGTATGCGTAAACTGTGCTCTAACAGAAAAGCTGCAAGCTTATTGGCTAAAAACTGTGCGATAGCCAATCAATTTTCAGCCTTTCTGTTAGAGCAGAGTTTGCGCATACGTTTCTCGTTAGAGAATCGGGCCCCAGATCTCTCAAATCCAACCTGATGTTTTATGAGGAGTTACACCGCACATCCTACGGAAAATTCGAGCCTTTAAATAAAATCCACCTATTAGCTAATAAATTTTCCGACCGTCTAGACTCTTTTCAAAAAACCATCGACTCATTTAAACGATCATTAATTCATTGTCTTCATTAACAATTTTCTTGCTTATGCATTTATTATTTGTTAAACTATTCGTTAAATAGTTGTCATTTTGTTAATTGTACTAAAGGGATTATATCCCGTTAAATAAATAAATAAATAAATAAATAAATAAATAAATAAATAAAAAAGATCAACTCTGAACTAGTGCAGCCAGTACTAGCAATAGAAAGCAGACCCATAATTCGGATGATATTTTATGGTCAGTCTTTTTTCAACTGATATATTCACGCCTAAGATTGTCCGAGAGGAGTCGAATAGTATAAGGCCAGTTAATTTAAACATAAATAAAAACATTTGTTGGGGTATAGTAATAAATTTTTAATGACTCATAAAGATAAGGCCCCTAGTCAAAAAATCTGATGAGATCTATTAAAAAGGGGGTTGGGAAAAGCCGTCATTTTGTTTTTTAGAGGGCTAAGGGCATTTATAGGTGCAAGGGGTAGCTCCGTAATAGATTATATGATTGTATGCGAAGAAATACATGATAGAATTAGGGAATTTAAGGTAGATGCGAGAGTGGACTCGGATCACATGCCTTTAGTCGCGATGTTAGAAGAAAGAGTTAAGGCGCTAGGTAAGAATCAGGAAGCACAGGAAGAAGAGGTGGAAAATAGGAATGAAGAATCAAGATGGAAAATATGCTGGGATAAGAAGGTTATTGAATGTTATAAGGAGAAAACTGAAGAGGCTATTTGGGAGGATGCTTATCAGGAATTGTCAATTGAAGAGAAATGGAACAAACTTAAGAAGATAGTTCAAGAGGCGATGATAAGGAAGGAAATAATAATTAAAAAGAGGAAGATTGGTTTTAAGGACTGGTGGAACAGAAACTGCACTAGGAAGAAAAGAGAAGTGAAGAGGATATACATGAAATGGAGAAGAGGAAAGGTAGGAAGAGGAAGGTATATGGAAGAAAGGAGTAATATGAAAGCGTTATTTGAACAGAAGAGGAAGGAGAAGAGAATTAAAGAAGAGGAAGAATTGAAGAGCCTAAGGCACGGGCCAGATATCTGGAAATTTATTAATAGGAAGAGGAAGAAAAAGGTCTGGAAGGAAAATAAAATTGGCGGTGTAGAATGGATGAAGTATTTTAAAGAGCTTCTCCGGGGTACAGAGGAGATGGCGGAAAGCAACGAAGGAGAATACAGCATAGGAACTAAAGAAGAAAGCCCTGTTCGAATTGACTCACAGTTGGAGTTGGAAGAAATAGCTGAGGCAATAAGGAGATTGAAGAAAAACAAGGCCGTAGGTGTGGATGGAATTCCGCTGGAAGCTTGGTTGTATGGAGGAAGTGCAGTTAGGAAAGGTCTAGTAGAGGTTTTAAATCAGGTTTGGAAGGAAGAAATTTTACCAGAGGATTGGAAAACCTCTATTATAGTTCCGCTACATAAAAGAGGCGACGAAAACATTGTTGGAAATTATAGAGGTATTTCTCTTCTGTGCTCAGCTTACAAAATATATGCTGAAATTATCAGAGGAAGGTTGGAGAAATCTGTTGAGCAGAAAGGCTTGTTACCAGAGAGTCAAGCCGGTTTTAGACGAGGGAGGTCAACTATGGACAATATTTTTGTGTTGGACCATTTAACCCAGAGAGGAGAAAAGAAGGGAAAAAAAGGTAAAGTATATGCACTTTTCGTGGACCTGAAGGCAGCCTTTGATAACGTGGAGAGAGGGCAACTATGGAAGATCCTTAGGAAGATGGGACTAGAGGAAGATCTTATAGGAAAATCAGAAAGAATTTATGAGATTACCAAGGTAGCTATCAAGCTATCAAAACAAAGGAAAGATTAACAAAAGAATTTTTCATAACAAAAGGAGTTAGGCAGGGCTGTGTTCTGAGTCCGCTATTGTTTAACCTGTATATTGCGGAGATTAGGAAAGAATTAGAGGAAAGGAACATAGGCGGTGTACAATTGAGAGATGTAAGAGTATGGTCGTTGGAGTATGCCGATGATATGGTATTTTTAGCTAAAAATAGGGATGCGATGTTAGATATGATGGATACAATTAGGAGATTTTTTAGGAAAAGAAAAATGACTCTATGTACTGAGAAAACTAAGATGGTGGTGTTCAATAAGAGAGGTAGGGAAAAGGTAGAAAAATGGAAATAGGAGAATAAAGAAATCGAAGAGGTTAAGTTATTTAAATATCTAGGGTTTGTTTTTAACAGAAGTGGTAGTTATACAGAACATATTAAGGAATTATGTAGAAAAGGTAGGATTGCGGCTAACAGGACCTGGGGTCTAGGAGAAAGGATTTGTAGGAATGATTTTATTAACCCGGGAAAAAATGATTAGATATAATCATATATAATTATATCTGGTATATATATAATTATATAATTATATATGTTTTTATATGGGGTCATATCTAATTATACATGGCCACATGTGCAATCAGTGGTCCTACATACAACCAGATATAACACCATATCTACTTGTATATAAATGATATAATTTTATGTGAAGCCAGATATAATGATATATGAATGGTGCACCCTACATATAACATTAAGATATAGCATTATATACAACTATATATGCAGTCATATATAGCCAGATATATTAATGTGACTAATTTGGCGCTATATACAACCAGAAATAGCGCTATATCTAATCGTATATAAATGTATGTGAAGCCAGATATAATGATATATGAGTAGTGCACTCTACATATAACTAGATATAGCATTATATACAACTATATATGAAGTCATATATAGCCAGATATATTAATATGCCTAATCTTGTCCTATGTACAACCAGATATAGCACTATATCTGTATAGATATAGATTCGCAAGTTATCATATATGCTGCAGATATTTAATCCTAAATTTAAAAATTTATTTGAATCGTTTTTATATATATTATAGATATTAAATTCAAAAATTCGTTACATAATATTATAATTCAGAATTATAAAATAATACTGCAGGTCATGTGTGCGTACCCGGGAAAAAATTATATATAATTACTAGCTGGTTACCCGGGCTTCGCCCCGAAGGACATATGTAATCAGACACGCAAATAGTCTCTCTCTTTCGATACCGGCTTCCAAAAGATCGGTAACAAAAAATATACACTTCATAGTACTCCTCGAAAAATTATATCTTTGTTTGATCTATAATTTGTTGAGATTTGATCAATTATTTTTCGAAAAATAGGAAAAATTAAAAAAATCGTTTCCAGAAAATCGGTAACAAAAAACTATACACATAGTGGCACTCCCCGGAAAATTCTACCATTATTTCATATACTTTTGGTAAAAATTCGGTTCAGGGGTTTGGGCTGAGCGTTGATGAGTGAGTGAGTGAGTGAGTGAGTGAGTGAGTCAGTCAGGACATCTTCCTGATGAGATATATAAATATACATATATAATTATATATAATGCAATTATATATGAATTTTGTCTCTATATGATCATATATAATTATATATAATCATATATAATCATATATGACCATATATGACCATATATAGTCAATATATATTGGAAAAGAACTGTTAACTTCGATAATAAAGCATTGATAAGTTAAGATGTATATTTTTTCAAAAGCTATAGAATCAAAGTGAAATGATTTATTCCATGCATATATTACAACTTGGCACTGCTTGACATGAGATAGTGCCGTGTCTCTTGATACCGTTTTTATACCACTGTCCGTCAAATTTTAAATACGAGAAACGAATCCTATTAATATATATATATATATATATATATATATATATAAGTTTCACATACATTTGACATGATTATATATAAGTTCACATATTTGACAGATATATAATTTATATAAATTATATATATATATATATATATATGTAAGAATTAAGCATTTATCCATGTAGATTATATATGATTATATATAGCCATATATAAACTTAAATTCGGATTATCCGATAGATGGCATCCGATAGGATTTATTTCTCGTATTTAAAATTTGACAAACAATGGTATAAGAATGGTATCATAAGAGACACGGCAGTATCTCACGCCAACCAGCGCCAAGTTATATGTAAATCATTTCACTTTTAATTCTGGCTTTTGAAAAAAATATACACTTAATTTATCAATGCTTTATTCCTTAATCGAAGTTAACAGAATTCTTTTTTAATATATATAAAATATTTATTATGTTAGATATAATCACATATGATTATATAAAAATCAACATTAAATATAATTAGATATAACCACATACAATTATATATAACCATATATGGTTATATAATTATATGTGGTTATATATAATTATATACAATTATATCGGGCCATTTTTTATATCTAATTATATCTAATGTCGATTTTATATAATCATATGTGATTATATCTAATCATTTTTTCTCGGGAAAAGAAGGATGTTATTTAGATATTTAGTTAGGAGCGTGATGTCATACGGTGTGGAATTATGGAGGTGGGAAGAAAGAAAGAATTTAGAAAAGATAATGTTAGATTACGCGAGATGGGTTTTTAAATTAAAGTTTTGCACTCCAAGATATATGATGTCTAGAGAACTAAGAATGAGCAAACTAAGGATAGGTTGGGGAATTAGGGCCATGAAGTTTGAGGATAAGGTCAGGGAAGCAAGTGAAGAAAGGTGGATTAAAAAGTGTTGGTTAGATAAAGAAAGCAATGAATGGAATAATAGATATGGAAAGGAAAGGGAGAAATATTTTAATAGGAATGGGTGGAGTGTAGTGGCTTTGGAAGCCTTGAGAAGGGAAAGGAGGAATCTAGGTAAAAAAATGAGGAATAGAGATGAGGATGTTCAGAGGCAGTTAGAGGAAAATAGAATTTTAGAATCAAGGTATAATAAGAAATACAAGGAGTTGAGCAAGGATTTCGAAGGTCCCTGCTATTTAAGGATGGATAATTTAGACAGGCAAGACCTTGGGGATAGTATCAGAGCTCTGTTAAATTTAAGATGCGGTAACTTAGAATCAGAAAATAGGTATTGGTTAGAAAAGGATAAGCGGATGTGTATGTTTTGCAACGAAGGTAAGGATAGCATGAAACACTACGTAGAGGATTGTATTGAGACAAAGGAATGGTTTACTGTATTAGGAAAAGATAGTAAGGAAAGATTGGAAAAACTTTGGAACGATAAATTGGACACCACCAAAGCGGAGGTATTGTTGAAAGTTGTAAGGGAAAGGAATGCGAAAGAAAAAGAAGATAGATATAGAATGTCAATAGGTTGTGAGGTTAGGAGATAGTGCAATAAGAAGCTACGATTATTTATATTTGTATAATTTATAATAGGATTTTTTTTATATTTGTGTATACGTGGATTGAATGCAAGTATGAGAGATTAAGGATTTATTGTAAACCAAGTCCACTTTCTGGCTGTAATGCTAAAGTTAATAAACATATATATATATACGCACTACTTGTAATAAGATGGATATGTCTGTCGAATGATAAGTCCGCAGAGAACCATACACCCAGATCACGTATAGTGTCGCACGCAGACAGAAGAGTATCGAATAAGATATAATTATGTTTATACACACTTTTCTTCTTGCTGAAGTGGATTACATGGCATTTAGACAGATTGAAGTATAATTTGTTTTTGTTTACTCCACATTGGAAGAAAAAAAATGAACTTTGAACTAGTACAGTCAGTTCAGCAATAAAAAACAAACCCTATACTTACATAACAAAAGAGATTCTTATTATGATAAGGTAGCAGTTATCGACAATAATTTTTAAGATATCACATTAAAATCATACGAGTGATGGCTTCAGTTAAAATTTCAATTTGATAACACGCTTCCATCAAACATCCGCAAGCTCTTTAAAGCCCCTTCTCGATCCTACTTGCGCTCTTCGTGTTTTACCGTGTTGCGTTATGCGAAAAACAATTCCTCATTACTTTTTAAACCAACCACGTTTACAAATTAATCATTCTTTTACGCAATTATTTCAATTATTTGTATAACTGTATGTTTGGGCGCGCGTCGCGAAAATGAAACACAAGAAAATCAAGCAGCGTTATATAGCTCTCAATCTACTGCAGTCTCGTTTTTACAGTGTTATCAGTTATTGAGAAAAAAATTCAGTCATTACTTTTTAAACAAACCACGTTTATTAATAAATTCTTTTTATTTACAATATTTTTAGCGTCGTCTAAATAAATCGCCATTCATACAAATATATTTTTCGAAACTTTGAAGCTTCGAAGCTTTGAATTCTTTCAAAGCTTTGAAACTTTGAAGTTGTCAAAAGTAACAGCCCTAGTATAGACAGTACACATTTAAGCGGGGAAAGGACTTATACCACCCCTTCCCCGCAAGCAAAGGGTGGACCTCGATTCGTATGGAAAGTTGAAAACCCAAACCGTACAATGATAGACCTCGTTTCGTTATATAAGCAGGAGTGGGGTGGGTTGTGGTGGACCTCGCTTCGCGTGGAAAATTGAAAACCCGAACCGTACAATTCTGTATCAGAGAACCATTCACGCAAAGCGAAGTCAACCCCACCCCACCCCTGCTTTTAAAACGAAACGAGGTATATCATTGTAAGGTTCGGGTTTTCAACTTTCCACGCGAACCGAGGTCCATCCCCACCCACCCTTATCTCAGGCGCTACCGCCCCTCTCCCGCCTACATCTGTACTGTCTATACACACACATATTAGCAAATTACTTTTCTTATCATTAACACAAACTGTTATATTTCTCAAACTTTTTTGTTAATAATTTGTTAATAAAACAACGAGCGACGGTTAAAACCTTTTGAAGGTTTACTTAGGAGAGTGACCTATATAATATATGTCATGGTTAAGGTCATTGAAGAAGGGTTCATTAATCTAAATAATTACCCATTTCGAGAGTTACTGTTCTAGAGATATTACTAGAATTAAGATTCATAATGGTTAAGAAATATATTTATATACTGTAAAATAAGATTATATAAGATTATAAAAGAAATTTTGCAAATAATTTTAAACACATGAAATTATAAATAAACATAACTTTCTATGAATTAATAATTTGCAATTACTAATCGCTCAAAAAGGTTAAATTCTTAAAAAAAAAAACAAAATTTAAGTGTTCCTCTGACGAAATATGAACATTTTTTATTTACAAAGCCATCTTTATAATGAAGGCTCGACACCCCAAAAGTTCCTAAAAATCTGAAACTTTGCAAAAATAAAGTTAATAACTTAATAACAAAATAATTTTTTAAATTCATGATCTATAACAATATGACAAGAAATTTAAAAAAAATTTTTTTTTAAATTTGGTAAATATACAGAAAAACTTACACAGGTTATGAATAACGTTGACATATGTTACAGAGGGTTAACCCCTTGATTATCAATGACGGAAATATCCGCAAAAAAACTGGCCAGAACCCCTAGCCAGAACTATTTATGACGAAAAAATCCGCATTCAAGAAAAGATACTTTTAATGGAATTAGTTTTTGGGATGGCTAAATTCAAATCTGAAATTAAAATTGCGAAATTTAAAATGGCGGATTTAATATGGCTGACTAAAAATACAAAAAATTGTCAATTTGCATAAATATTTATATTTAAAAGTTTTTGAAACTGCTGATTTTTTCAAATTCAAAATAAAATTTCCAGAATTTAAAATGGCAAATTTAATATGACTAGACACTACAGACGCGCGCTTCGCGCGCGCTATTTAGCTTTAACATTATGCTATTATTGTACTATTACACTATTAACCCTTGATACACACAACTGTCAAAATATACAATGACAGCTGCAAATGAAGTAAGCGCAGCAAGAGAACCAATCGGCATCGCGGAAAAGTGACAACAACACCTACGACATGCTTTTTTTAGAAGAGGACCAGCAAATTTAATATGACCATTCAAAATATAGTTTAATTGCATAAAAAGTTTTGAGAGGTTTTTGAAGCCGCTGATTCCGTTTTTAAAATCGAAATTTGTTAATAGTTAAAATGACAGATTTAATATGACAGCCAAAAAATTTAAAATATCGCTTAGTTTAAATAAAATTAATTTATAAAAATTTTTATAAATTTTTCTGTTATTTTTAATTTCGAAGTTTTGACCTCAGATTTAGATTCAGCGACTTAAAAACCTCCAGAAAGCAATTTTCTTATAATTTTATTAACTTTTGTCAAAGGCATTTTTGGCCCACAAGCATATTTTTCGCCTAAAATAGCCAAGGTCTTAATTCTTAAGTAAAACGCGCTTTTTGGATCAGGCAGTGGTTTTTTATAGTTTCTGAGATATTTGAAGTTAAAGATATATGTGACTAAAAACAAGAGTAAGGATTGTAGAAACATTTTATATAAAATATTATCTTCTCGTAGTATACATCTTTATCTACTATATGCTCAAAAACAGTAAAGGTAAAATATGTTTACACCTCGTTGTTACATTTCCAAATATGTTATTCGACTAATATTCAATTCACGCGAACATATATGTAGTAGGAGAAGAATACAAATGTATAAATGTATATATATGTATATTTTTTTCTAAAATAATATCTCTAAAGTACATATTTCTGAATAAAATTTCATAAAACTTCAACATTTTTACAACGTAAATGAAAAGTATTTATTGCATATTAGCATAACTGTCAAAAGGTTTAAAAGTTTCTTTCTTGAAAGCAGAGTCCAAAACTGTGGGTATTATATAACATATAAAAATTTTATTTCGTGTTTAAACAATAACGCTTTTTATAGTTTTTATATGTGCAATTCCGTCGGTATTGATGAAAAGATTGTTACGTATCGTTGATTGCAATTCCATTTATTTAATCACAGACATATACGTACAATCGATACAAATTAGTAAAATTAGCATATTATATATTAAACGCGTTAAATATAAGAGAAAATTTTTCAAAAGTTTATAATTATAAGTCTATAACAATATGATAAGAGATAAAAATATTTTTTAAATGTTTTTCCTTAATGTAGAAAATTATTTATTATTGCTCGATAATAACCAAATCTAAAATTTTCAAGTTAATTTAGGCAATAAGAGCCGAGCGTGATATTTAATCGCTAAAATTTATTATACAAAGTTAATTACTATGTCAAAATTACATCACGATTAATATGTCAAATTACATCACGTACGTTTCGACCCTTTTTGGGGTCATCTTCAGCGCATTGTCTAAACCGTAAATTACATATACCTATATCTAACGAGACCTTTTTATTCCGCAAACTTCTTGTCGAAACCGTTACTCCTAACAAATCTAAAATATCTCACAATCCCTTTACGATCAAGGAGATTGTGATTAAAAAATATTCGGATGAAGATAATATTCTGATTAAAAAATCACAGTTAATTAACAAAAATTGCATAATCGAAAATAAATACTTTGAAATAAACGACGTGATTGAATCAAAACAATTTCTTTATAGGTAATTGCAAAATTGAGGCCGTCGTAGTAAAATTTCAGAAAATTGTTTATTTGAATATTTTAGAATATCTTCAAAGAAACATACAGGATTCACATAAAGAGTTACAAGCTAGTTTCCTTGGGAAACGTCTGTAACACATTTTGTAGGATTTACTAATTTTACATTGAATATATGCGCTATCTATCAAAAATCTTTAATCCTCTCTTTAATCCTCATTACTCGCGTGTATTTGACACTCCAACATTATATTTCAATTTTCATTGTTTCCTTTGATATGATTTACGATTAAATAGGATTGATAATATTTTATATATTTTCAATAATATAACTACAGATAAAGCGCAAAAGTTTTCCCCTACTTAATTATGAAACAATTTGTGCAGCATTCAATTAATAGAAAAAGTTTTACTCTGTTTTAGTATAGATTTCTAAAGCTGGGATACATTTCACACTTCACGTGAATAACGTAAAATTTAAGGAAATTAGGTTGGCTATTTTTTTCTTTAAATAAACTCGTAAAGAGATTTTATATAGTTCAGTCGTGTCGTTTCTTATTTTATTAAACAGGCAGTTACTTTCGAGTCGCAATCGATTTGATCAATTTTAAATGAGTCACAATATGTGACTCCTCATACCATAAGCTTCTCCTCCAGCGTTCCTTCATTTCCGCGATCTTTAAAGTTGTTTTGACCGTTGCTACTGCCACTACGACTACTGCTGCTGCTACTACTGATGCCGCTGTTGTATTGTGTCATCTTCATGTTGCGGTATTACACGTGTCGTCGTTAAAACGCAATGCAATCAAGATCAATTGGCGTGACCCGTTAGACGATGTTAACGAGACGTCCGACAATACCGCATCTATATAAAATTTACACTTGCACAGGTCTCGTTACCGTTTGATTCACCCACATCGATTTTCGTCGTAACATTTCCTTGGACAGACGTGTCCGCGGATAATCATTTCGTCACGAAATATCGTCTATAACTTGCGAACTCCAATTTGCGAATGCGAATAATCATAAAATCTTACAAAAATCGATGGTAATAAAAAAAGGGAAAAACGGAAAAAGCTTCGTGAAAAATCGTCAAAACAAAGCGCGATAGAAGGAAGAAGGTAAAGGAAGATATATATTTTTAGGAGAGATAACACTATCCCCTGCGATGTCGATAATTAAATTAATTGATATACAAAACGTTTGCGTGCACGCATCGGCTACAGATAATAATTGAACGCGTATCGTATAAACGCGCGACGCAAATTCAAATTGAACGCGCTCGAAAAGTAATCGAGGTGTATGTTATCACGGCACAGTCAGGCGACCGACTGAAAAGCACCTGTCCACCTGCACATGTAAAAGCCGCTACGAGCTTACGCTACACGCGCGATGAATACGCGCAATATACTCCCGTATACCGCGATGTTCGACCGGACAATCTGTATTAATGACGCGGTTAAACTGTTGCTGCTTTCGCTGCTATATTACAGAAAACATAATCGTTGAAGTAAGAGCAAAAAGTCCATTTGCGTTCGATTTATTTATTTCTTCTTCCAATGTTATCACAGTAATGTTTAACGATAGAATGAGAGCATCTTGGGCAGGGCCGCGTTTATAAAATTTGCGTTCAGGGACTTGTGATCTTCGAACACCTCAATCTAGCCCCACTCTCCCCAAATAAATAAACTGTAAATAATTAAATAACATTTTTAATATTTATTAAATTACTAAAACACATTTTTGAAGCAAGAAACAAGGACAAATAATTTAAAAAATAGAACATTTTTTAAATAAAATCACTACGTGTTTTTTTCTCCGAAATATTTTTATTACATTATTGAATAAGTTTTATTACAGTATTGATTTTGGCTGAAAACTCCAACTCAATGTTTAACATAGAGAGGTTGTTTAGCTGTTCATGGTCTAATGTCGACCTAAAAGCACTTTTCACTCTCTTCAGTGCCGAAAATGATCGTTTGCCACTACTGTTCGGAAAAATTTACCTTAGAAATCTTTAAAAAAAAAAAACTTAAAACTTACTTTTTAGAAAAAAACTTAAAAAAATTAAAGGTAAATTTGGACACTTTAAAACTATTGTTTAAGGTAATCTTATAACTATAAGGCAACTTACTTCAAGAAGAATGTAAAAGAAACCTTAAAATTATGAAAAGTAAATTTCGACAATTTTAAAGTTAAAAATGCTTAAATTTACTTTACATAATTTTAAGTTTTTTTCACAGGGATAAGTACCCAGCAAACACAGAAAACACCGAGTGAGCAATTTGATAGCAAATTGCTTACTCGGTGTTTTCTGTGTTTGCTGGGTAAAGTAAGCATTACTGTAAGTTAAACCTTTTTAAAAAAAAAGGTAAAAAAAGGCGCCAAGTTCACGCATAGTAGTGTACCTATATGTTGTTACGTCGAAAAAAAAAGAAAGTGGTATTATTATACCTCGAAAAAATTTAAGTAACAAGTGGTAGACGTAATCTTTATATCTCGAAAAATCTTGAAAAAATCTAAGCAGTAGTATCTTTATTTCCGAAAAATTATAACCCAAGTGATCTATCAAGACACATCACAAAATTATGTTACCTTATCAAAAAGAAGAGTCGCGCTTCAAGTGATCTATTACAATTACAAAAAAGAAATGATATCTCTTTAAATTACAGCGCCAATTACAGAGAGAACATATATATTGCCTCAAAAAATAATTGTTGCGCTACTTTGAAAAATCTTTAAATTGTGTTTAAATTTAACAAGGGAATACAAGATATTTAAATACAAAGTTTACATGTGTATTTTTTAGTGGTCACAAAGAATTACAGAGGTAACAGTACAAAATAAAAATATTTCATTAAAATACATAAATTTTTCTTGTAAAAAAACTTGGCGCTGCTAGACCTCGAAATTTTAAATAAATAAGGACAACAATAAATAAAAATAATTCAGAGAAGAATGCGATAAGAGTAATATTAAATAAATTAATAAACTTATCCTCTACTTAATTATAAGCCGCATTATCCGCCGTGCGCGTCGTCACGCACACCCATATCACTCACTCGCACATCCACGTTGATAATTATTTAATATTACTCTTATCGCATTCTTCTCTGAATTATTTTTATTTATTGTTGTCCTTATTTATTTAAAATTTCGAGGTCTAGCAGCGCCAAGTTTTTTTACAAGAAAAATTTATGTATTTTAATAAAATATTTTTATTTTGTACTGTTACCTCTGTAATTCTTTGTGACCACTAAAAAATACACATGTAAACTTTGTATTTAAATATATTGTATTCCCTTGTTAAATTTAAACACAATTTAAAGATTTTTCAAAGTAGTGCAACAATTATTTTTTGAGGCAATATATATGTTCTCTCTGTAATTGGCGCTGTAATTTAAAGAGATATCATTTCTTTTTTGTAATTGTAATAGATCACTTGAAGCGCGACTCTTCTTTTTGATAAGGTAACATAATTTTGTGATGTGTCTTGATAGATCACTTGGGTTATAATTTTTCGGAAATAAAG
Organism: Temnothorax longispinosus; assembly: GCF_030848805.1. Taxonomy (NCBI): domain Eukaryota; kingdom Metazoa; phylum Arthropoda; class Insecta; order Hymenoptera; family Formicidae; genus Temnothorax; species Temnothorax longispinosus. The sequence continues at coordinate 1,114,133 of NC_092369.1, forward strand.
ATACTACTGCTTAGATTTTTTCGAGATTTTTCGAGATATAAAGATTACGTCTACCACTTGTTACTTAAATTTTTTCGAGGTATAATAGGGGTATTCAAATAAGTTAAAGTTTAATGGTTTGACAGGTTATGTCGGGTTAAAGTCGAGTAAAAAGTTAATTAATTAACTTTGGGCGCGCTACTCTTTAAGGTTATGCAAAATACATAAGTGACTCATTAACCTATCACATTAATCTTTGGGTTAAAAGTTTAAAAATTAACTTTTTACTCGACTTTAACCCGACATAACCTGTCAAACCGTTAAACTTTAACTTATTTGAATACCCCTAATAATACCACTTTCTTTTTTTTTCGACGTAACAACATATAGGTACACTACTATGCGTGAACTTGGCGCCTTTTTTTACCTTTTTTTTTAAAAAGGTAATTTTGTACGGATATCACGCCTTTTTGTAGTATTAGGCATTTTATAAACAGTATGTACAGGGTAAAGCTATTTGGAGGTATAATACTACCACTTTGTTTTTTTCGAGGTAACAACATAACAGGGTAACAACATAATACATATACACTACTATGCGTGTACTTGGCGCCTTTTTTACCTTTTTTTTTAAAAGGTAATTTTGTACGAATATCACGCCTTTTTGTAGTGTTACGCATCTTAATCTTATAAACAATATATCTTATAATCTTATAAACAGTATATACAAGATATGAAGCTAAAAGTGTTACGGACTATTATTTCTAAAAAAAACAACAATTTAATATTTTGCTTAGTTTTTTAAAAATAATAATCTGTCCTTTCAGCTGTACACCTTGTATATATTTTTTAATTTCAACATAAAACATAATCGCAATATAGCATGATTAATGTTAATAAGTCGTTAATTGTAAAATTCTTTATTTATTTTTATTCGCGTGTCTTACTGAATGTTGTTCGCAACTGTATATGTACCGATATCTTCAGGTATCGATATTTTTGATAATTACAGATGGACACCTGTAACACGTGTCTGAAATTTACCCGATTTGTTTATTCTTTTATTCCCTTCAACTAATCGCAAATTAATTCTATTTGATAAAAGCAATTCTGTTAAATTTCTCATACATAACGCATCGTTTATAATTTTCTATTATAAATATTAAATAGTACGATATATATATATTCGTACTCACATCCTTGAAAATTATTTCGAGAATTCGAGCGAATGTCACAACTAGATAAAATTATCTTTCATATTTTGACAGTTGAGTAAGAACATATTTGAGTTGGCGAAAAATGATTCTCTGAAACCGCACGTGTGTGTGTAAATAATTCAGTAGAAAATATATAATCTTTATTTCAAAATACATTTGCACACTACGTACCAAAAATATATAATATGATAACGTAGTTTTTGCTATTCAATTGATTGAATTTCAGAAAAAAAAAATATTTAAAAGTATTTAACTATGTCAGTCAATAAAGAGACATAGACGCAAATTGAATCATATATATTTAATTGCCTGCTCATTAAATATAAAGTGCAAACACATAGAAATTGTATATTTTTCTATACTTAAATGCAATAGAAAGAAATAATTAAACAAGTATCCTTGCATAGGAATATTGTGCATAATTTTTACAAAACAGAGATTCGCGCAATTAAGATATATAATAAAATTAATAACGATTCTATAAATCTTAGTTATATGTTAATAATACGACATGATCTTTTTAATCATGAAACTTACAAACTAACGGAAAAAGATTCGTATCCTAAATCGAAAACAAATTATGTGTACACATAATAAAAATTGTATGAATTAAAATTATGTGTATACACATAATAAAAATGCGGAATTATTTTTGTCAGACATAATTTTAATTCATCCAATTTTTATTAGGCATAGTTTTAATTCGTCCAATTTTTATTATGTCTAGACATAATTTTAATTCAGCGAATTTTTATTATGTCATGACATAATTTTAATTCTGCCACTAGGGAATTTGTAAGTCGATTCTTATGAATCAAGCTTGAATTCGATGTCTAGGTGTCCCAGGTTGCCGATGACGAGGTCCACATAGTGCGCTCCATAGTTTTCGGTATCCAGGTGTATTAATAAATTGAATTCGATGTCCACGTGTTCCAGGTTGCCGATGACGGGTTCCAGATAGTGCGCTTTATAGTTTTCGGTGTCCAGATGTAATAATACGTTGAATTCGATGTCTGGGTGTCCCACGTTGCCGATGACGAGGTCCACATAGTGCGCTCCGTAGTTTTCGGTGTCTACGTGTATTAATACCTCGAATTCGATATTTACGTGTCCTACATTCAGATTTAAAGTTATTAATACACCTAGACACCAAAAACTACAAAGCGCATTATGTGGACCTCGTCATCGGCAACCTGGGACACGTAGACATCAAATTCGAGGTATTATTACACCTAGACACCGAAAACTACGGAGCGCGCTATCTGGACCTCGTCATCAGCAATCTGGGACACCTAGACATCAATTTCAAGGTATTAATACACGTAGACACCGAAAACTACGGAGCGCACTATGTGGACTCGTCATCGGCAACCTGGGACACCTAGACATCAAATTCAAGGTATTAATACACGTAGACACCGAAAACTACGGAGCTCACTATCTAGACATCGTCATCGGCAACCTGGGACACCTAGACATCGCATTCAACGTATTATTACACCTGGACACCTAAAACTGCGAAGCGCATTATGTGGACCTCGTCATCGGCAACCTGGGACACCTTGACATCGAATTCAACGTACGATTACACCTGGACACCAAAAACTATGAAGCGCACTATCTGGATCCCGTCATCGGCAACCTGGGACACGTGGACATCGAATTCAAGGTATTAATACACGTAGACACCGAAAACTACGGAGCGCACTATGTGGACCTCGTCATCGGCAACCTGGGACACCTAGACATCGAATTCAACGTACGATTACACCTGGACACCGAAAACTATGAAGCGCATTATTTGGATCCCGTCATCGGCAACCTGGGACACGTGGACATCGAATTCAAGGTATTAATACACGTAGACACCGAAAACTACGGAGCGCACTATGTGGATCTTGTCATCGGCAACCTGGGACACCTAGACATCAAATTCAACGTACGATTACACCTGGACACCGAAAACTATGAAGCGCACTATCTGGATCCCGTCATCGGCAACCTGGGACACGTGGACATCGAATTCAAAATATTAATACACGTAGACACCGAAAACTACGGAGCGCACTATGTGGACCTCGTCATCGGCAACCTGGGACACCTAGACATCGAATTCAACGTACGATTACACATGGACACCGAAACTATGAAGCGCACTATCTGGATCCCGTCATCGGCAACCTGGGACACGTGGACATCGAATTCAAGGTATTAATACACGTAGACACCGAAAACTACGGAGCGCACTATGTGGACCTCGTCATCGGCAATTTGGGACATGTAGACATCGAATTCAACGTATTATTACACCTGGACACCGAAAACTATGAAGCGCACTATCTAGACCTCGTCATCGGCAACCTGGGATACCTTGACATCGAATTCAAGCTTGATTCATAAGAATCAACTTAAAAATTCCCTAGCGGCACTTTCTGCCAAGCGTAGAGAACCTTCTTTTCCATTGACTCAATTATATATATTATATATATGGGCAATTCCACGTCAAATCGGACAAGATTTGACCTCGTATTTTTTAAATCGATTGAAACTTTTTTTACATGAAATATACATAAAATAAGCAAATACGTATTTTTTTGTTTGTCCAAAAAATTTTTTTTACAAAAGTTATGAACAATACAATTTTCGTCAAAAATGAAGAAGTCATCTACTTTACAAATTAATATCTCTGGTTATATTTGTCGTAGAGAAATATTCAAAAAAACATTTTAAAGCTAAGAAGGCAATCTTTGGAAAAAAAATAGTTTAAGTTACAAAAAATTGCAAATTCCAATTGTTATAAGCAATTGAAATGTTTAATTAATTTTTTCACTAAAAAGTACATTTTTAAAAATTTTTTAAATAATGCTATCTTATTCTTTATTTCATTCTGAAAGTACACATATTTTTTTTTTATGGAGAAACGATGGTTTCTATTTTTTATATAATTTTAATGACTGAAGCGCCGCGCCGCGCCGCGTCGCGCTGTGCTCGCGTCTCTAGTTCGACCAAGTAAGCGCGGCGCATCGATGCCGTCGATTACTTCGCCACCTGTATTTTGGGGACTAATATGAGTAATATATTATAGGATTCTTAATGGTGTTTCCAAAATAATGTAATAATCTCTTTCGTTTCGAGAAAAGGATGTTGTTTAATTAATTGTACATAACGCTTTATCTTCGGCTAGCTAAGTTTTGTTTTTTGAATGATTATAATAATTAACAAATCTTAAATTATTCGCATTCTTGTCTAAATTTTGATTCCTGGAATCGGAGCCTAAGAGTGAGAAATAGTTTCTCTCGTCTTTTTAACGATTATGTCACCGTCTGCTTTATTTTCATCGTCAGCATTTCTTCTCTTCGATATCGGTCGTATAATAATAAACAACCGCTTTCGCAGTATCTGAACGAAATATTATTCGGCAAACCGTCGTCATTTAAATTTTCGTCTCGCTTACAATTAAAAATAGTACAATTAAATAATAATACAATTTAAAAAATCACAAGATTATTTCATTACATTAACGATAGAACATTTGCTTGAAAATGAAAACTCTCGAACTTCAATTTGTTTTTTGTCAATCGGTATAAACAAATGAAATTTTTTTGTACCAGTTATGGGCACAGCGCAGTCAAATCGTGGCTTTAAAAAATTAAAATAATTATTATATTCCGCTTTATCAAAGTATAAACATTCTATATTTGAAGTATTTATTTTCGCCCAGTTAAATAAATCTCTTGGAGTTTTAATAATTTCATCTGAATGTTGAAGACTATATCTTGCTGCTAATCTTTTAATTGTTCCGCCAATTCCGTCGCAGGGTCCTTTGCCATGAGACGTGGCAAAGAAATGCCATTCTGCAGTTAAGCCAAAGTTGTCGTAATGGTGGGAGAGATTGATAAAATTCTTCTTGTTTTTATATTGTGCTCCAGCACCGTCAGTAAAATAAATAATTTTTTTTACATCGTTTGTTATGTTCTTGATTATTTCAATAACTTGTCTTTGAAATAAGTGAACAGCAACAGTATCATGTTTCAAGCAGTCTGATATTGCAGCTAAGCTTTTATGTTTCAGTGTTGATTCTTCTTTGTAGTAAATAACAAAAGGATGTATAGTTGCTTGGTCATTGTTCCAATGCACTCCTTGAATTGCATCTTGAAATACAAATGCATAGTTTTCCGAAAAATCACCTGTTACAATGCATTCCTCGTTTGTTAAATTTTCTTTTTTATGTTTTAAGAAGTTTGATTGTTGCTGAGCAATAAAATTATGTGATAATAATTTTAGTAAGACAGATGACAATTTTTCTAAAAAATCTGGTACAGAGGTCTGCATCGTTTCCAAAGTTGCTCGATCAACAGTAACCCATTGTTTATACACAATTGTGTCAGTAAATTCTTCATCATAAACAGATTGTAATGAATTAATAAGATCTGTTGTTCCTGGGCATTTTTTGCAACGATTCAAATTACAATCTGTTGTTGCATTTTTACAAATAATTTGGTCTAAGCAATCGCGATACGTTCTTATAGGTTTAGTCATACTTTGAGACAATTTTTCAATTTTGCCACCATCAAGCATCAATTTTACATTTTGGTAAATTGCACACACGCAAACTGTATGTGTACCGCTTGCTCCAGCTAAGATACAATATTTTGGTCTTAATTCGGCAAATTTACTAAAGCCGAGTTTTTCATCGGAAAATTGTTTCTTAAACTCTGTGAATGCTTTCTTTAAATTGCACAACACTAAACGTTTTTGTTTATGAATTTTCTGTCTATTTTCATAAATGATGACATAGTCTTTCTTTCCAGGCATTATACGGCTTATGTCATCTGACTCGTAAAATTGTAAGATTTTTTCAACTAAAGCATCACTTAATCGCTTTCCTCTCTTCAAATTTGGGCATGATAAAATCCCTTTTTCTTCTTTTACTTTTTTTGCCACAGTAATCATATGTTTAGAAGCTTTAAAGTGAGTTAAAATTTCTGAAAATGTCCAATCCGAAAATAACGTTAAAATTCTAATCTTTAAATTGTTGTCACTTGTTTTATGAAACTCCTCTTTCAGTTGCGTTATAATGTCTCTGTTTCTGTCATCTTCTAATTTCTTATCTTTAATACTGAACATTTTCTCACGAAGAGTGTAACATATTTTGGCATATTTGTTCGCAGGATATGTTTCTTGAAGTAATTTCCGTTTCTTAATTGGCGACTCTTGCAATAGAATTAAACTTTTATTTAACAGATTTACAGCTTCTTCAGTTTCTAGATTAGGTGATGATGACTCTTCTTTGTATTCGGGGAAATCTGGAATGCTAGGAAGACTCGAAAACAACACTGTTTCAATTTCACTTTCCGATGAATTTGCAATCTCTTCTTGAGGCTGTACAGTGTGTGTGCCTTTCTGTTTAGATGTAGATGGAACTTCGGTATTATTATCCATTTTTAAACTTAATTTTGAAATTTTTATTCGACAATTATCACAAATCAATAAGTTGACCAAAGTTTCATCTTTGTTAAGTTTTTTAAGTTGCGCTGCTGTAATATGTCGTAACCGTTTCCGATCTCGGATACTATGATATTTCAATTTGAATGGATTGAAGCACTGTACTTTATAACTGTTTTCATCCATGTTTGGATTCTAGCTTCCAAGATTTTGTTGCTGAAAGTGTATAAAAATCGTTGCAATAAGCGTTTTTTAAATTTGACTACTAACAGTAAATTAGAATTATGCACTATTCAGAATTACACACAGTTCCTACTATGTACTTACGTTGCTAAAATTGCAATTTTGTTGAACTTCACACAGAAGATGAAAATGTAATAGCGTAAAAAGTAATAATATGTTACTTGCTTCAAGTGCAAAAGTATACTAAAATAAACACAATCTTAAAAACACTTAAGATCACTCACAGGTTTAAAGATCGAGAGACTTGTCGTAGAGCGCTAAAAGTCTGTGTTTATTGTTTATAAGAATTTCTCGATAAGAAGAATTAAAAGATTAGAGCATCCGTAACATCCGTCACGGAAAATCCCAGCAATTCAAAACGGAAAAAAAAATTAAATTATACAGTACAGTAACGATATACTTTAACAAAAATACTGCACAATTTTCAAAATATAATATTTATAATAAAAATGTGATTTGTATAATATTGATTGTATTCAACATTATAAGTTATGTAATTCATACTGTATTTTCTTCCTACAAAAGATTTCCGAAGAATGCGCCACGCCACTTGGTCGAACTAGAGACGCGAGCACAGCGCAACGCGGCGCGGCGCGGCGCCTCAGTCATTAAAATTATATAAAAAATAGAATCCATCGTTTCTCCATAAAAAAAAAATATGTGTACTTTCAGAATGAAATAAAGAATAAGATAGCATTATTTAAAAAATTTTTTTAAATGAACTTTTTAGTGAAAAAATTAATTAAACATTTCAATTGCTTATAACAATTGGAATTTGCAATTTTTTGTAACTTAAACTATTTTTTTTTCAAAGATTGCCTTCTTAGCTTTAAAATGGTTTTTTGAATATTTCTCTACGACAAATATAACCAGAGATATTAATTTGTAAAGTAGATGAGTTCTTCATTTTTGACGAAAATTGTATTGTTCATAACTTTTGTAAAAAAAATTTTTTGGACAAACAAAAAAATACGTATTTGCTTATTTTATGTATATTTCATGTAAAAAAAGTTTCAATCGATTTAAAAAATACGAGGTCAAATCTTGTCCGATTTGACGTGGAATTGCACATATACCTAATTTACCTAAATAGAAATCTTCCTCCTGACCGATAAGTCTATCGACCTAATTTCGAAATACGCGCGCGATATCGAAACTGGCGATACCTGCGCCGCCAGCGTCGAAAAGGACGTCGAAAAGGACGTGAAAGGGACGTTTCTCTGATAATCATAATAATATTGAGACGTCGGCGTTAGGAGGAGGAGGAGGAGGAGGAGTATCTTAAAAATAAATTTTCACATTTGGACTTTGCGTCGCAATATCTCCGCTCGTAGGGCACGTAGCGGAATATTATAAGAGAAACTCCCCCCCCCCCTAATTGGACCCCAAGCTATCGATCAAGCCTACTTAGAACTTGATCCGTTCATTCGTTATCGAGATCTCAACATCTCGGGTACTCGCAACCCGTCGCGTCGCGTAAAAGAGTCACGGTCGGTCTCGCTCCGCGTGTACTTGGCGCGAGACACTACCGTGTCTCTTGATTTGTTATTATTTTATTTATTATGAATTTTTTAAGTGTTTTTAAAATATTATTCAGTACACTCATGTTTTACAATTTAATTTTCATTTGTAACTCTGCCAGATTTATTAATTGCTGGAGAGCTTCTTGTTTTGGTCTGGGTTTGCTAGTTTATTTAGTGTTTCTATAATTGTTTTGCGGCTCCATTTGTAAAAATACTGCAATTATTGTAAAACATGCTACTTAACCTTTAGAGGCCGGGAAAAGGACTTGGACTTTTTCTTTACTATTTTTCCCTTATTCAACACACAAATTTAGCCTGAAAACATCAAATAGCCTGTGTTTTTTGGGTGGTCGATATTTCGACCACTCCCGGCCTCTAAAGGTTAATATATTTAAACCTGACGATAATTTAATACAATTTTGTTTTTTACTTGAAAGCATTTTTACACGAATCTTTTATCCTTTATACTCGTTTCAATGGAACCAAACTATAAAAACTAAAGAAAATTTTATAAATTATTTCTTCCTAATAAGGACAGATATATATAAAAGAAGATAAATATTTATATCTTATTTTAAAACTTAAAAGCACTTTAAAAATTCCAGATGCAATAATATAGAAATAATATAATAAAGAAAATAACGTAAGAGTTATCTTACTCTATAACTGTAAACCTTATAACTTTAAAATATTTCGATCGAAACCTTCCCTACTTCACCTACATTACCGGCCATTACCGCCATTTACCGCCTAACTGACTCGTCACCATGGCATAACCTCAATCTTACCACGTTCTCTAAACACTTCTATACTACTTTTCTCTACTTGCATCCTACTATCTCCCTTCATTCTCATCGCATCGCCGACCGTTAAAGCTAGGCAAAGATATAACCTTATTGCCACTTCGACGTTCGAGAAAGTAGCTTGAATTTTATTTCGTATTAATTTCAAATATGATATTGGAAGTGAAATATCGGAAGAAAATTCTTCATTCTGGATAAAGTATCTAAATTGAATGATTTTTTCAATAAACTCGTCATTCAAACCACAATTATATATTTTCACTAAATTTTTTGTGAAAAGTTCTCAGTTGATCATTTCCAAATTCAGAATAGGGTAATTGTGTACATGGAAGGGGTCACCTTGAATGACCTTGATATTTTAGTATATTATCAAGGTCACCCTCCTGAGTGGTTTCCCCTTCAGAAGGTTTCAGCCCGCGCTTGTTGTTTATTCAAAAGTTATCAACAAAAAAAATTTGAGAAATGTAGCGCAGTTATTTTGAGTATTAAAAAGCATAAATGACTAATATATATGTCCAAATAGTACATGCATGAACAAAGAAAAATTATTTAAAGCAGCAAATCGTTGTTTTCGGCTCCACCATTCACGTGTCCACGCGTTTTCTGCGAAATTATTGGACAATGGCTATATTGCAGAATTTCTTTTCAAACGTCAGTATTCGAGTTCAAAGATCGTATTGAGGCGTTCTTTTGCGCGATTGCAGTTATGTATCGGCTCGAAATTGACGATTTTGTCAAACTTTCTCAATAAATCAAATAAGAGAAAGTGAGAGAGGCAATCAGAGCCACGCGCGGTAATTATTGCGCAATCAAAATATAGTTAATAAGATAAAATATATTAGTCAATACATATTCGGACGTTTCGACACTTTCTTTGTGTCATCTACAGCGTGTGAACAAAATTAATATACATGAAAATTACAAACGATATAAATTAATGGTAAAACGCGATAAAATGATATAGTCGGTCATTCGACAAGCGCAGTCAAATCAATAAAATAAAATTCATACGAATGTTCGGTAGTCTGTCAGGCTGTGGATATGCCAGTATGCAATTGCTCCGAATCGATCGCATCTTCGATACCTAACTCCCAGGTTGGAAGACCAGGAAGAAAGGAGAGATTCAAATTCGATTGTCTTTTCTAAAGCGTAAATCGGAGTCGCAATATATTAAAAAACGCAATGTATCAGTATTAAAACCTACAGAATTACAATTACAATTTCTTACTTACGGAGCATTACAGAACAGAAAGTCGCAGTGTTAAAATGTACCTGTCACTCTGACGTGTCGTGAGTCAGTGAAGCGTTGGTAGAAATCGGAAGATTAAAATCGTTAAAATAATAAAAGCGGTGTGTACATGGGTTAACAGTGGGGATAAATATTCACAACAGATAAATCTAAATTTTTTGTAACCTATCAATAACGTTCAAATAAGCGTCCGGTAAACTTTCCGTGTCCGTCCGCAGATTCAATCCATTTTCCTGTCTCTTTATGCACAGCATCTCCGAAATTAAACGTTTATAAAAATACGACTCATTGTCAAGAATTTCCACGTTATCCCAATCAAAATCATGATTTAATGCTAATCTATGATCTGTTATAACAGAATGATTAGACGTATTCCTTTTTATATGGTTAAGGTGTTCCTTAATTCTTGTTTGTAATTGTCTGCCCGTTTGGCCTACATAAGACACGTCGCAATCATTACAATTAATTTTATATACCACGTTACATTGTTTAGAATCCGAAAGACTATTCTTATGAGCTTTTATGAAAGTTTGCATTTTATTTAGGCTATTATACGATAGTCTCACTTTCAGATCCCTCGTTATGTTCTTAAATTGTTCTGTAATGTAATCGTAGGAATGTAAAGTATAGTAAAAAAAGGAACAGTTTTATCTTCATTCTGTCTATCACTATTAGTCTCCGTTAAAAAAAATTTGAGACGTTCGCGTAATATTCCGAAAATGAATCGCAAAGAAATGACGGGTGAGACAGCCAAAAAATTTTGTCAATCAAGCTTACAACCGTCTCTCTTTTTTGACAAACCGGATGCTGTGACAGGAAATTTAAATACCTTCCGGGAGAATGTTAATTTATGGAACCAATCGAAGGTTAATCTATTATGATTTAGTATCATGGTGATCTCCAAATAATTGAGCGTATCACCTTCCTCAACTTCTATGGTGGACTGCAGCCTGGGGTGGAAAGAGTTAAAAACATCCAAAGTGTGCTGCAGTAAAGCGGAAGGTGCAGCAAGTGCAAAGTCATCTATATACCTCATGTAGAATGGTGGAGTATATTTTAAAATTACAAGGGCCTTTATTTCTAAATCTTGCAATACAATGTCAGCCGCTATAGGGGAAAGTGGAGAGCTCATGGGAACGCCAAAGGTTTGTTGGTAGATTTTTCCATTAAAGATGAAAAATGTGGAATTTAGTGCTAACCTTACCGCGATAAAAAAACTCAGATTTAGGAATCTTGCAATTTTCTGCAATGTAGTTCCATCTCACTGATATGCTGTCTAATACCATTTCAATAGATACATTCGTAAATAGAGAGACGACGTCTGATGAAATCAATTTAAAGCCGTTGTTTATATGCACGTTAGAGAATCCCTTTACCTCAAAACTATTCTTCACATGGCTATGAGCTGTCGGGAAGCTTTTAAACATTATTCGGTGGAGGAAGGTGACTAGATTATATATAGGGCTATTAATTGATGATATAATTAATCTAAACGGACAATTAAGTTTATGAGTTTTTTGGAGTCCGTACGCTCTCGGTAGTACTCCGGCCGTCACTGCAATATAGTGATTTATGAGTTGACCCTGTGATAAAATTCGAGTTTTTTCATCTAGTTAGTAATTTCCGTGAGCATGAAGTGAGTTTTTTCGTGGGGTCTTTGTTAATGGCTGTGTAAGTCTCTTATGTCATTTAAGGGGATCCTATAGCGAAGGCCGAACTTCCTCGACGTCGGTAATGTCAACATTTCTAATCCTGTTTTCTATGTTATATATCTATACTAGCTGGTTACCCGGGCTTCGCCCCGGAGGACATATGTAATAAGACACGCAAATAGTCTCTCTCTCTTTCTCTCTCTTTCTCTTCCCCCTCTCCCTTTCTCTCTCTCTCCCTCTCTCTCTCTCTCTCTCTCTCTCTCTCTCTCTCTCTTTCTTGAAAAATATTACTTTTTTATCGACTGAAGTTCAATTCTGTCGTATACAATTTGAGATTCACTCAATTATTTCCTAAAAAATTGGAAAAATTTTGTAACCAATTTCCAAAAAGATACCGGTTCCCAAAGAGATCGGTAACGAAAAACTATACAGTTTGTAGCACTTCCCGGGAAATTCTACCCTTGTTTATATACAATTCTTTAAAACTCGATCAATTATTTCCCAAAAAATTCGAAAAACTTCTGATACCGATTCCCAAAAAAATCGGTAACGAAAAATTATGTACTTTATAGCACTCCCCGGGAGATTCTACCCCTACTTTTTATGTGCAATTCTTTAAAATTCGATCATTTGGAACCGGTTTCCAAAAAAATCGGTAACAAAAAATAGTACACTTTATAGCACTCCCGAGAAATTCTACCCCTACTTCATGTATTATTCTTTGAGATTCAATCAATTATTTCCCGAAAAATTGGAAAAATTAAAAAAACTGGTTTCCAAAAAGATCGGCAACAAAAACTATACACATCATAGCGCTCCCCGTAAAATTCTACCCCTACTTTATATACAATTCTTTAAAATTCGGTCAATAAGTTCCCGAAAAATTAAAAAAATTTTAGTACCAGCTTCCAAAAAAATCGATAACGAAAAATTATATAGGTACTTTATAGCACTCCCCGGAAAATTCTATCTCTGTTTGATCTATAATTCTTTGAGATTCGGTCAATTATTTTCCAAAAAATTAGAAAAATTAAAAAAACCGGTTTCCAGAAAATCGGTAACAAAAAACTATACACATAGTGGCACTCCCCGGAAAATTCTACCCCTATTTCATATACTTTTGGTAAAAATTTGATTCAGGGGTTTGGGCTGGGCGTTGATGAGTCAATCAGTCAATCAGTCAGGACATCTTCATTTATATATATAGATTGTTCATATCTAGTTATATTTAGAACTAGCTGGTTACCCGGGCTTCGCCCGGGAGTCGTTTTTCTTCAAACGATTTCATTTGTGTTTTAATATCCTTAATCGAAATCGAATTCCTTTATCAGTTTGGATACCAATTCCCAAAAAGATCGGTAACGAAAAACTATACAGTTTATGGCACTCCCTGGGAAATTCTACCCCTATTTTGTATACAATTTTTTAAGATTTGGTCAATTTCCCAAAAAATTGGAAAAATTTCAGATACCGGTTCTCAAAAAGATCGGTAACGAAAAACTATACACTCTATAACACTCCCCGGAAAATTCTACCCTTATTTTATATACTTTTGGTAAAAATTCGGTCAAATAGTTTAAGAGTGTATAAAGAACATACATACATACATACATACATACAGACATTCTATTTTATATATATAGAAAATTTGTCCTTGTCTAACGAGAGGCATCTGTCTTTGTTCGATTGCTGCGCCATCTCTCGCTACACGCAATATACTGCTTATCCTATCAACCTGAATGTGTTTTTGCTTAATAAAACTTCATTTTACAAAATCTTTTTTTCTAGACGTTGAATCTTAGTTTTATTTACACGATATTGTTCCTACATGTTGTCCCTACGTCGCCTTGGTGTCATTATATATATATAAACTGCAGTAATTTTGTTATTGTCGTCAGATGACAGTTGTATGTGTCCAAATTAGTAAAATTTTTAATTTTATTTCGTTTCTGATATGAAATCGTATAACGCGATGTAGATTTTTGTGCGTACTTTAATTCTAGACCAAAAACTTGCAATTCTGTAAAGCCAATTCAAAGATTTCTTAAAATGAAAAAATGTCGGTAACTACCGCCACTATATAGGATCCCCTTAATAGTGTTTCAATTTCAACAATGTATTTATCTTTGTCAAGAGCAACTGTTACGTTCCCCTTTTCTCAATAAATATGTTTATATAAATCCTAATAAACATTAGTTTCACAATTATGCAATTGTACGTTCATTAATTAGCATATTCATTAACGGGTTTATAACTTTCCAGGCGTGAAAAGCCCACGCATGTACTTTGAAGGCACACTATGTGTCTAGTTTAACAATAGGGAGCCCCCCGCAGGAAGGCGGAACCTACTGCCTCCACGCATACACTTTCCACGCGAAACGAGGTGCCACATTTCTCAAATTTTTTTTGTTAATAACTTTTGAATAAACAACGTGCGCGGTCTGAAACCTTCTAAAGGTCACTCAGGAAGGTGACCTTGACAACATACTAAAATATCAAGGTCATCCAAGGTGACCTCCTCCATGTACACAATTACCGCCGCTCTTTTTTCGAGGGCTTGTTTACCTATAATTTCTTCATTTCTTTAAAGCTATGGCACCTCTAGCGCTTTGACGCCCAGGGATTTAATAGGACGTTTACCTATGAGCCAAAACTTATGGGCGCTACTAATCTTGGGAATGATGAAAGCTACATTTATTAAAATAGTACTTTTTAGCTCGGAATTACTTAAAAAAGTAAAAAGAATCTATATATGAATCCAAAAGTATTATCTCTCAAGAAAGCACGTAAAAAAATCAAAGCACAGAAAAAAAAGAGGAGAGAGAGAGAGAAAAAAAGAGCTAACATTGATATGAAGTAATGACAATTGTAATGACAACATTGCAATTTTTTGGAAATTTTTGTATAATATTATATAAAATATTATATATAATATATATAAAATAAAAAGGCTCTCTGTATAAGGCGCACTGAGTACCGCGCTGGGCTCCTATTGCCTCTCTCACACATAAAATATTATACAAAGAGAAAGATATATTTACTCCAGAAATATATTTAATATTTAATTTAATATGCACGGACATGAAGCTTTATACTCTTTTTAATATAGGTACTCTTTAATATACTCTTTGTACACTTTTTTTAAATAGCCATCTTTAAGACGAAAGATCTCGGCGAATTATTTACGCATAGTAAAGAAAACGAGCGAGAAGAATATGCGTAATGTAATATCCAGCTTACAGATACGTGGTAATTGCATGCGTGATACGCGACAACTTGAATTAAGTGGAATTGAAGCCCTCGATCGTTTAACATGTTGCGCTTCCTTGATAAAGTCACGGTTAATAACGCAAGAATGTCAAGGATGAGCAGTGGATACTGAGTGAGTTAATTACATTTTCCGAGCAATTCCGTGATTATAATCAATCAGATACTTAGCCATAGCACTACGTTTAATACGGTACTGATTAACTTTTCTCGCGAATACACTTTTTATTCGCCAGTTTTAGCGAACATTATTAGCTATACTATATGTGAATCGATATTTATTTTATATATTCTGATATAAGAAAACATCGATTATTTTTTAGCTCTTTCAAAAAAATTCAGAATAAAATTTTATTTTTAATTTTATATTATGTCGCGTATGTTGATACACGTATCATAAAATCGGTATAAAAATTATAAAAATACAATCCTATCCTGCAATTTGTTCACACATACATACATACACGCCCGTGTGCGGACATAAATTACACACATATTATGTAAAATGGACTTAAACTTTATACATATGTGTACGTGCATACGCATGTATGTACCTACAGTGCAATTATTTAAAAAAGTTTTGCAATCATATATTAAGTATATTAATGATAATATAAAATTTTGTTTTACAATAGTTTTTACTAGTGTTATTATAGATATCACTGATATGAGAATATTTAAATATTTTCTCTATTAAACATAACAACATGTGTAAAATTATATATTTAATGAAATAAGTCACATAATATTATGAATAACTTTTATTAATTTATAAATATTTGTTTAAATAAGCAAAATAAATCTTTATCAGAATTTTATCACATCTCCACCCCGAATTTTCCAAAACTACTTTGATCAATTAAAAATTATTTTAAAAATGAATTACAAGTCACTTTTTTAATTAAGATATATAAAATGCTTTAAGAATAATGATTTTTAATAAAATGAAAGTTACAATCTTTATCAAGCCTTTTCTTTCGTAAAAAAACAGCATATACATTATATAATATTTTAATATAGCAAAACTCTCTCCTATATTATATCCGCTATATTTATTTTTGAAACTCTAATATTACTTTTAAGATTAATAACTTCATAGATCTTATTAAAAACAGGTTCATTGAATCTTTACGCCTGTCATAATTAATCGTCTTATTATCGTTTTGAATTTTAAAATTCTAATGTTTTTTTCAAAATCAAAAAGAAAGAGAGAGAGAGAGAGAATAATCTCAAAAACTTCTCAATCCATTTTATTTTTATATCGATTAGTTTATGGGTATTAAGAGAGTCGAAATAATTAGAATATTTAACAATCATTTCTTTTAAGGATTAATTAAAACTGATAGTGTTTTATAATCTTCAATACATTTTATACGCCTATTTTGTTTCTTTTTTCTATTATTTTTCATGATTTTTTAGGATTTTTCAAATAAATAGTAAATTTTTATGGAATGGAACAACTTTTTTTATAGTTTTATGACTGATCTTTAAAACGAAATGTACATCATTTCAGTATATTATTCCTAAACAAAATGATAAAGTTGCAAAGTACATATATGTATTATAAGAACATAAAGAGTTAAAATGAACCTTGAAAAGAGTATCAACCTTTTAATTATAGAAATACTTAAAATTTTAAAGAATCAAATAATATAATTTTGTGATTACCGTGTCTCAAGTATTGGAACATTACTTTTTAACTTATGTGCATCAGCATGTTTTTTATCTATTTTTACAAACGGCGATTCATAATGACTTAAAAACTATTAGTAGTTTTAAGACTTAAAAACTATTTGTATCCTAAGTGAAAAGAACGCGAAACCGTGTCTTCCGCCACGAGCCTGGTTATCCGTTCCACTATCATTTTCTATCGACGAAAGTAATCAATGCTGGACGTAGTTAAGCATCGAGGTCAGCACCGCTGGTAAACTGGACAGATATCGCCGATCGATATTTAGGTACGAGGAACATTAAATGAACATTATATATTCCGCGGCGCGGCGGAAAAGGCCTGCTACTCCAAATAACGATGTACTCTTAGATTATTGATAGCATTAGCAAAATTCGAACTAAAAAAATTATAATAATAAACAGGTTGATTAGACCGTTTTTATTTTTTACTATACATGCGGAGAATGTTGCAGAATGCTGTACTGCAAAATGGTGATGATGTAACGCGCGTAATTAATACGACAGAACCATTTATGGTAATGGCAATGTGCATTAATATAATTGCTAATAAGTTCGGTAAAAATTCAGCGATATTTGACGAGAAAACAGAAAAAGAGAGAGAAAGAGCTAGAGCGGAGACAGAAATATTGTGCTGTTATTTTAAGAGCGCGCACGAAAAAGAATTTCCAGCCGCTTAATTGCTTCGCGAGGGTATAGGAGAAATACTGGCACAAGGAAATTGCGTGATACGTGAGTATTGGCCGTCCTCAACCCCTCGAGTAACCTTCGTTTGTACTCCCACGTTTCTCGTTTTCTCGGACATACATATATATCTATATATATGTCGTAACTTATTGCGCGTGCACGCGCGCGCACACCCGATGGTATCTCTTCAAGATTGATCATATCTTCTCACTCGACACGCACGCACATGCTAGAAAGATAGAAAATGTTTCGAAGGGAAAGAAGGAGGAAAAAAAAGCAGCGTCATCAAATTTCGGTGATTTATTGTTTCTAATAAAAATATGACTGTATGTATACAATGTGATATAAAAGAAACGAGTACAATTCTGATAACTTTGACGCGACGAGACTTATTGTCAGCTTTTAACTTCTTTCTTTTTGGCAGCAAAGACTAACATAAAAGATTCAGAACGCAAAACCTTTTAGTTTTCAAATTATGAACACTATTAGAGATATGAAATATCCGATAGAAAATGTGAGACTTATTTGTACAGAAATATAGTATAATATATTACAAAGAGTGATGGTAAATTTCGCCCATTTTTGGGACCTTGAATTTCAAACTTTTTTTCATGGCAAATAGTACTATTATGTAAAACATTAATCCCAGTAAAATTTCAAGATGAGCATAGGCACGGTTCCGGAGATACAAAGGGGTGAAAATACGGGATATTGAAAATTCGTAATATAAAGGTAACTTTGTCATTTTTGGAGATATTGTAAATCCGCAAGCGGGTGCTGTTTTAGAATCGTTTGTACCCGTTTGTACCACCGCCAGTTTTGTTTGTACCTTTAAGGGGGTGATTGTACCGAATTTTCAAAATTGGAGTAAGAGCTATCTTCACCATTTTTAGAGATATTTTAAATTCACAAGCGGGTGCTGTTTCGGAATCGAGTACAAACGATTCCGAAACAGCACTCGCTTGCGGATTTAAAATATCTTTAAAAATGACAAAGTTACCCTTATACAAATTTTCGATATTCCGTATTTTCACTCCCTTGTATCTCCGGAACCGTGCCTATGCTCGTCTTAAAATTTTACTAGGATTAATGTTTCATCTAATAGTACTATTTGGCATAAAAAAAAGTTTGAAATTCGAGGTCCCGAATTTCGCCCAAGAAATGGGCGAAAAAACAGGTCTTTTTGCCATCACTCTTTAAAATTAATTTCTACTTACAACTATGTCTAATCTAATACAATATCTAACTTTTAGTAATCATATATACTATATATGAAATTAATGACAATATTAAATTAATGTATGTGTGATGTGTCTCCACTACATACCCTGTTTTTATTAATAACTCAAAGAAAATTAGTTGCACCAATATTTGCAATTTGTACTATTATTTAAAAAAAAACTTTCGAAAATTATTCTCATATCGCATCACCGAAGTTACAATATTAGAATTTCTTCAAAAAACATCAATTTATTTAACATACGAAGTATATTATACGACGATCACATACCTTCGATCTAACTTGTAAAGAATTTTGCATAAATTACAAACAATGAAAACTAGCATATATTGATACAGATGTTACGTAGAAAAAAATGGAGATGTCCTACTTTCCTAGTTCTATTTTGTAGAGATTATATATTTGTTATTTGTTGCGCCAATAGGAAATATGTTAACAACTTTTAAACATAGAAATTTTAGACACTAACAAACTGTTGCACGATTAAATCTCTTAGAACTTTGCGATTTTTCATTCGCAATACTTCGTTGATATCGTCTCAGCGTTCCGTCTTTATATATTCTCACCGTTTCAAATTTCATTGTGCAGAAAACGTATTCACCAAGTTAAATTCAGTTGAACTTTCCTATTCTTAGCGCTCTTAATTATTGGATGCTTAATATGTCTTGTGTTACTTCCCTACTATTTCATATTTGCTATTTACAATTAGTCACATGTGTGGAAAATGGAAATATTATTGCAATTATGATCAAAAAGATACTTTCATTCTACATGTGCTAGAATAGAGTAAGAAAAAAGATATTAAGAGAAAAGAATAAGAGGTTTAATCCCACAAAGGATGTGCTCCCGGTAACAAACTGTTAACAGTATAATGTTAGCAGTTATTTGTCATCTAATTCGAGCAGGATATTGCAATAGATTGGTATCAACTGTATCCGCATTAAGCTCGTGTTTTGCTAGTAGAGCCTGCTGACATAATTCGATTACAAATTGCCAGCAGAAATCAAACAAAATCTGTTCATAATCATTTAAATACGAAATTTACAGACTCTGTTCGGTTTCTTCAGTCAATCTCTCATCATATTTTGTTAACATATATTTTGTTATATTCTTGCTGGCATTTTGCCGACATAGTTTGTCAGTAAACACTTACAAAATCTGTTTACGACAGATTTGACTATTTGTATTGAAAATAAAGAAATTCGACTGAAATTCATTGCACAGCGCGATTTCAGATCCATATAAAAGACCAATAAAAAACATTGAAAATGATGAATGATACGGGAAATACTATCCTGCTGCGTTTATCGATCCACTGAGCGATCTGCTGAGGTGTCATTGTCGTGAAATTGTGTAACTTGGCCAGAGTCGGCCTGCGTGAAAACAGCTTAGTCACCGGCGGAGTACTGTCGATGGTTGTGATACTACCAACGGAATAATCCGGATCCTTATCCTCTTCTATTCTTACCGATGGAATGTTGATCGTGATCGGAAAACTCTGGAAAAGAAAAATATGATCAATCCTATAACTCTACAACAGAATTTAATTCGGGATACTACAATCCATGCATTATAAGTTCCGGTAATCATGTTTGAAGTCTCTTTTTCATTGTTGAATATTATTCGTGGTTTTATTTAATTATTTAATTTAATTTTTCATATATATACATATATTATGTGGTGACATTCAAGACCATTACAGATAAAATCTCCAAAACATCTTGTTCTTGGAACCTCTCTGTCTCTTGTCTTGTGTAGTAATTCTTTATAATATTTTCTTATATTAACAATTAGTAATTAAAAAAAGTAACTATTTATTATAAATAGCATATTTTATTTTAACCTTTTTCGGTCACACTTCCCGAGAATTCCGTACCGGTCACACTGGGTGAAATACACCCCCAGCGTGTTTGCACGTGTATAAAAAATTGTAAGTGACCTTAAAAAAAAGAAAAAAAATATCCTGTTGTAGTTTAAGTCTTCCTTAAAAAGACTGTATAGGTTTGATTTGCAAAAAATTAATTTAACATATGTAAAAAAATTGTTGAAAAGAAGAAAGTCGGAAAAGTGACTTTTTACAAAAACTCTAATGTAACTTTTTCAATTTTTAAGATATTTTAATTTTTCAAACGGTATTTTCATCCTCAGATGACGCACTTTTCACTAATTATTGCAGTTTATGCGGCCGTTCCAAAAAGTATATTGATTTTGAGGTTATGAAGCTATAAGAAAAAGTTATTCAAGATCACGTCCTTGACAACATATGTCAAGGTCATTAAAATCGATGAGCTTGCCCTCTTTCTGTATAATTCCCTTTTTTTATGTGTGTATTTTTTTACAAATAATTGTAGAGATAACTATCAAAAAGTGTAATAACTATTAAAAAGTGTAACAATTATAGCTCTTAAACTTGTTAAGATAACTTTCACTCTGTTCATCGCTCTGATACTGTTAAAACTGCTTGAGATGTAGACAACCAATGGATGTCACTTTATTTATAGCGAATTCGGTTAAACATTTGAATGCGCCAGTGCGCACTAGTGCGACCAACTGAATTCGTTATTAATTACAATTACATGTACAAAGGAAACTATGTGACAAACAACAGTAGAATAAATCGATATAATTATTATTTGAGTAATACGTAACAAAAATTCTAGACAAAATTATTTATTAGTTGAATACTTTTGTGTTAAAAGATGTAATATCGTAACAGCTTTTAAATGAAGCGCGGTCCCTCCCCTCTAACGGGCGTATCGGTTAGGCAGAGGGCAGTAGAAAACTTCCGCCGAGTCAGTCTATGTAATAACGTACGAGAGGTAACATTCATTGTAACTTGAGGAGAATACATATTTTGTTATCCAGCAATCCTTGTTTATGATTCAATAGTCCACATTATCACAAATTGGCGACGAGACTAAATTGGTAAACGTGCTCGATTTTTATTGTATGAGGTTAAGTGGACATAATTATCCAAAGTACTTGCACACGAAAAGACGATTAAGGTTATTCTCGATACTCTCTCACGTACGTCATGGCTCAGCAGTCCCCTGTAGTTGTTTTTGGAAATGTGGGTCGTCTGGAAATTTATGAAGAAGGTGACGATTGGAAGCTATATCGGCAACGCCTTGGGCAATACTTTGTAGCCAATGAAATCCAGGGCAACAGACGTGTGGCTGTTTTTACTTACGTCGGTCTCCAAATCAGTTTACCGCACATTGAGCAATTTATGCGATCCGGAATTACCAGAATCAAAAACATTTGATGAATTATGCAACTTGCTTGACACACAGTTTTCTCCCAGAACTTCAGTTTGGCGAAAACGCATTGAGTTTTATAAACTACAGCAAATTCAGGAGGAATCTATTGCTAAATATTATGCACGTCTCAAAAGTTTAGCTGCTCTTTGTAACTTTGGTAGCAATTTAAACAGCGTTCTGCGTGATCGTTTTGTGAGTGGCTTGTTGCCAGGAAAAATTTTGGACAGGTTATGTGAGGAAGCTGAGACAAAAACAATTCAAGAATTATTGGAGTTAGCTTTAAAGAAAGAAACAGTTCTTAGTGAAACCTCCACATCCATTCATAAGATTCAAGCCAAACCGAAAACACAAAATAAATACAAGAAGAAATTAGCGATGGCATCCACTAAAACTGGATCGAAAGAATCTTCTTCTCCAACAGGTCAACCTAAATGTTTTGCATGTGGTAATACTAATCACGATTTTTCTAATTGCAGGTATAAAAAGTACAAATGTAAAAGATGTAACGAAATGGGTCATATTGCGAGAGTATGCAAAAAATCTGAGGCTCTCACAAACTATTTGCATCATTCAGAAAAATCAGAAGCTTCAGAAGAGGAAGTTGAAATGTTCAATTTAAATGGCAACAGATCTATTGTGGAACCGTTAAGAGTCAACGTTAAAATTAACAACATCCCAGTGGTGATGGAGGTAGATTCTGGAGCCGGCATGTCGATAGTACCATATAATCTGTATCAGGAAGTATTTAAAAATATTCCGTTACAATCTTCGATTGTTAAATTAAAAATGTATGACGGTAGCACAATCATTCCAATGGGCGAAATTATTGTTAATGTTAGTTTAGGTAAGCGTTCCGCATCCGCCAGATTATTAGTTGTAAAAAGCAAATGTAAGCCGTTATTGGGCCGTGATTTAATGTTAGCATTCAAAATGTTCAAAAATTTCCAAGTAAAATTATTAGCTATTGATTTTAAAAACGATGGAAATATTAAGGATGAATTGAGTTTGCAATCGTTATTGACAGAGTTTGCGAGCGTTTTTGAACCTAAAATTGGTACATACAAGTATGAAACAATTCAATTAAAGCTTAAAGAGAATGTATCTCCAGTTTTTTGTAAACCAAGGCCTATTCCCTTTGCATTTCGCGAATTAGTTGATGCAGAGCTTACTAAATTGGAAGAACAGGGAATTATTACTAAAGTAGAAAGTTCGCGTTGGGGCACGCCACTAGTACCTGTATTAAGAGCCAACAAAACGTTACGACTTTGTGCTAATTATAGTTTAACCGTTAACCCGCATCTGGAAGACATCGATTATCCATTCCCCAAAATTGAGGAAATGTTCACGGCTGTTCGTAGAGGACAAAAATTTACAAAACTAGACCTCAAAAATGCTTTCAACCAACTGCCGTTGGATCAAAATACACGGGAATTATTGGCTTGGAGCACTCATAGAGGCATATATCTAGTGAATCGTCTACCGTTTGGCACAAAAACTGCGAGTGCCATATTTCAAATGACAATGGAAAAGGTGCTACGTGGTCTTGAAGGTGTTGGAGTATGTATTGATGACATTCGTGTCACAGGGAAAACAGAAAAGGAACATTTGTCCAATCTGAGAGCAGTTCTAACCCGACTCAAGGAGGCAGGATTCACACTAAACTTGGACAAATGTGAATTCTTTAAAAATGATATACATTTTTTGGGTCATGTCATCAACGCAGAAGGGTTACATATGGATCCCAAGAAAGTTCAAGCCATAGCAGAAGCACCACGACCAAATGACGTCACACAGGTTCGTGCTTTTGTTGGCATGGTAAATTATTATGGACGATTTATTCATAATTTATCTGAAATATTGGAACCCTTGTATCAACTGCTGAAGAAAAACGTTACTTTCAAATGGAACCACAACTGCGAAGAGAGCTTCAAAAAGGCCAAGTCAATATTGATGTCGGATGTTGTATTAACCCATTACAATCCGGATCTCCCAATAAAAGTAGCATGTGATGCCTCGCAACATGGAATTGGTGCAGTATTACTACATGTTTACCCGAATGGAACGGAAAGACCAATAGCTTTTGCTTCAAGAGTATTATCTAAAGCCGAAAAAGGATATTCTGTGATTCACAAAGAAGCGTTAGCCATCTACTGGGACGTAAAGAAATTTAGTCAATACCTCATAGGAAGACATTTCATTCTTGCTTCGGATCACAAGCCATTATTAGCCCTATTTGGTGAGAAGAAAGGCATTCCTGTTATGGCAGCAGGCCGTCTGCAGCGATGGGCCATATTTTTATCCGATTTTGATTATGAGCTACGATACGTAAAAGGCAGTAACAACGGAGGAGCCGATGGTTTGTCGCGTTTGCCCGTGTCTTCAGAAATAGAAGAGGAGTCAGAAATCGAGTATCTACACTTCTTGGAAGACAGGCTCCCCCTGGATTATCTACAAATTCGTGATGCAACTCGAACTGATCCCCTATTAAGTCGCGTAATGACTTATGTCGACGACACTTGGCCGTCACGGATTGAAGAAGACCTTAAGCCATTTCACACTTGTAGAAATGAGCTTAACACAGATCAAGGCATCTTAATGTGGGGGTATAGAGTTGTACTACCGGAGAAAATGAAGTCGGCAATGTTAAAGCAGCTTCACGAAAATCACTTTGGAATAACGAAGGTCAAACAACTAGCAAGATCTTACTTTTGGTATCCGAACATGGATCAAGATCTTGAGCGCTTAGTCAAGAGTTGCGAGATATGTATGTCATTCAGAGCTGAGCCTGAGAAAGCCTCTCTATTAAAGTGGCCGCAAACAGAAAAGCCGTTCGAGAAAATTCATCTCGATTTTGCTGGGCCATTTAAAGGACATATGTTCTTAGTGAGCATTGATTCTTACACTAAGTGGCCGGAAGTTTTCATCATGAAAAACACAGATACTTCCTCCACAATTGAAGCGCTCAGAGAAATGTTCGCTCGCTTTGGACTGCCATCCCAAATTGTCACTGATAACGGTGCGCAGTTCACCGCGAAAGAGTTTTCAGCATTCTGCACAAGAAATAAGATCAAGCACAGCACTTCGCCAGCATTTCACCCGTCAACAAATGGTGCTGCTGAAAACTTTGTCAGAACGTTTAAGACTGCTTTAGCCAAGGCAATGAAGGATCCCAAGAATCGACTAACATCCTTGAGAACTCTTCTCAACAGATTCTTATTTGCCTATAGAACAACGCCTCATTGTGTGACAGGAGAAACGCCAGGCAAACTAATGTTCAACCGCAATGTCAGAACCTTAATGGACCTGATAAGGCCATCCTTTAAAAAGAAGCAACTTGAACGTCAGCAAGAACAGCATAGAGGAACCCGCGACATTGTATTCAAGGAAGGCGATCCTGTGATAGCGCGTGATTATCGAGTCATCAACAAGAAGAACTGGGCTCCCGCGGTGGTCACAGAAGTACTAGGCTCTCGTACATATCTGGTCAAATTGAAAACCGGTGAGGTATGGAAAAGGCACTTGGATCAGTTAATATCCGCTACTCCCAATGATGATTGCACTCACAATTCGCGTAATGATTTAGATATAAGCAACAATATTGATAAACGAATTCCTACTGTAATTAGTTATAAGGACGATAATCTGCCGCAGCCTGCCTCTCCTGCCAGAGCAAATAATGTTGAAAAACCTAAACAGAACTTAGACAACCTGCCGCCTGGTAGTTCTAATGAACATGCTAGTGAGGTGCCAACTGTAACTTCCGGAAATATCAGGAGTAGCAGGGTGCGCAAGAAACCTGACCGTTATTGCCCTGAGTAGTTTAAGCTTACTTTTTATTTCAAAGACTTAGGAGGAGGGTATTGTAATATCGTAACAGCTTTTAAATGAAGCGCGGTCCCTCCCCTCTAACGGGCGTATCGGTTAGGCAGAGGGCGGTAGAAAACTTCCGCCGAGTCAGTCTATGTAATAACGTACGAGAGGTAACATTCATTGTAACTTGAGGAGAATACATATTTTGTTATCCAGCAATCCTTGTTTATGATTCAATAGTCCACATTATCACAAAAGACAAGGGACATTAATTTATTTTGCTTTCTGCTTTATCTTCTCTTTCTTTCTTTCAGAGATCTCATTTTATCGCTGACTAGATTTTCAGAAAAAACAATTTTTTTTAAATATTAATTATAATCTAAAAATTTTGATTAGGACCTAAATTATACAATAATTAGAACGAAAGAAACACGTAGAGGCCTCCTAAGACTTAAAGTGTTAAGTCTGCAGTAATTGTAAGATAATTTTCCAAATATTATAAGTATTCCTGTAATTTTGTGCAAAAAATATATTTTTTGAAATATTACTTATTCCAATAAATATACTTGGAATAACATTTTGATTTTACTTCTATATGGCCATTATATGTATTTAGTATTTGTCTTTGTTTAGCTTTGCATAAAACTGCTTACCCATCATATGAGCAACTGTTTCATAAATATTCATTGATCCGCCAATTTTTGCTTTTTCAGCAACAACCATACTGCTTACAACAGGTCGATCTTGTAACAGAAACACTTCTAATGTCTCCAAACATGAAGATATTCGTTGTTGCAATGTACCTCCAATAACCAATTTCTTATTTTCTTCTTGCATATCTGCTACGAGTCCGACATCACCAACAGCACCCCATTGTATCGCTAAACTGTGTAATCCTTTTTCTATCCTTTTCTCACAAATTCTCTCCATTACGGAATTAGCCATCCCATAATTTGTCTGGCCTGTGTTTTCTCTTCCACACGACACGGAGGAAAAAACGACAAAATGTCGAAGTTGCAGACAGATCTTCCTCAACAATTCGTCCATTTTTTTGTCATCCATGGTTTTGATTTGAATGAATTCTCGAACGTTTGAGGTGATTGATTTTGAAATATACAATCTTTTAAAACAACTGCAAGATTATATATAGCATCCACTGGTGCTCTTTCTTCAGCAAATTTTAATAGGGATTCACAATCTTCATGTTTCAAATTATCATCGACTGTAAAAATCTGTACATCCACACCGTAAGATCGCCATAGCTTTACTCTTGATTGCTGATAACCTGTTCTGATCCCGGTTCGTGATGTTAATACCAGATTTTTTGCACCTCGAAGAGTCAAACAATCTGCTAGCTCTAAACCAAATCCGCCAAGTCTACCTAAAATAACGTAGCATTTATGCTCCAAACAATAATATCGTGGATGAGCGAGTAGTGGAGCATCCAAAGGCTCTTCCTTTTTGTGAACTCTGATAATTATCTGCGAATAAGCAATTAAGAAACAATTGTTTTTTCTATAAAGTAATAAATTATAAATAACAAAGATTTCATATTTTATTTTATTATTGATATTGCTTCGCATTTTATCATTAATTTTATTATTAATTTTAATTAATTAATAATTAACGTTATTTATTAATATAAATACAAAAAGTTTCTTGGTCAAATATAATTTAAATAAACCTACATTTGTTACTACTTTTATAGCATTAATTAGAAACAAAGAATTGTTTATAATTTAATATGATAAAATATTCTGTATCATAATTACATATTTCTGTGTATATTAAAAAATAATTTTATAGTATATTAAAATACACCTCAAATATATTAATTGTATATTAAAAAATAATTTTATATACTACAGAGATATACTGTTTGTATAATTTTTTGCTATTTTTTGTCAAAATATCGAAACCGAGGACTATCAAACAATTCTCGTCCTTCGATAACTTAATTAGTAATTTCCGTTGTAGAAACACGTTGTCGGGCAAAGAAATATTTGGGAATTTCTCGTGGATCGTCACGAGTTTAGTGTGGTGTCGAATCTGCGGTAAATCATTTAAGATTTCACTAATAAGTAGAGAATTTAAATCTTCTGATATCACTTTGTCACTATCATCGACAAATTCGATAATTTTAATATTTATCATATTGCAACATTCGAGTGCAATGTGCGTCGACATTCGTATTGCATCTTGCAACGACATAATACCTAAATCACGATGAGCAACGTATTCTTCAAGAACGGTATTTAATTTTAGCTCCGTTCTCTCGAAACGTATATACAAATTTTAACGGTTCGGTTTACACATCTCAGGTTCCAAATAATTTACTTTATAAATTCATCCGGTTTAAAACGCACAAATAAATTTCATTCGCTACGTTACAGAATTCTCTGTTCGTCGTTACAAGTCTTTAGACTCTAAAGACTTGTAACGACGAACAGAGAATTCTGCAACGTAGCGAATGAAATTTATTTGTCAGGCAATTGGCCGCATTATATCACTTATTTTACTTACATCTATCTTCAATTGGATAATCCTGAATTATCTGTGTGATATTTCGGATAGATAGTCAGTTTGCGAATTCTTGTTGGAACATAATAAAGGCTTCTTGAATTCTGTCCTAAAATCATCATCTGTAACATACTGTCCATAAATGCCACCCAATTAGATGTCCATGCGATATGACCGTTTGATCCAGTAACCGATGCGCTTTTTAATCCACGAAATGCGCCGGCATATTGATAACCGCGAAGTCTTAATTCCTTAATAGATGTCTTTTGTATTAATTTCTTCCTCATCATCGATACATTCAGCAAGATTAGCTGATATTTTTTCATTTTCAACATTGGTTGGAATTCGTACTGTTCCAGTAACAATAGCATTATCTCCTTCGATTATTTCAAACCTATTGCTACCTAGATATAAGTGTAAGTTTATTAAACGTAATATAGTTTTATAAGAAATCAAAATTAATATAAATATGTCAATATGGAGCTGGACCTTACAAAAGCAGTTGACTTGTGAAAAGAAAGAAGATTCCGCGCTAAGATTAGTTATTCTCATATATTTTCTCTGTATATTTTTTACATTTTAATTATAGTATATATATTACGCCATAAAAGCAGCATAAGCTTTAAAATCTAATTAAAAAATAAAAAACACGCTAGAAAATTAATTGTTTACGTAATAATATTACCTTCTTGAATCGAGAGAGTTAATTCGATCACATTTTGTTGTGATAACACTGTAGCACGTATAAAATTAACGTCTTCAAATACAACTGGTGTATTGCTATATTCTTGGTTTTTTAACGATGCGATCATTTCCCAGATATAAAAAAGATATCCCATAGCAGGAAATAAATTTTTTTCATTAACGACATGGCCCGTTAAATACACAAATTTTTCATCAATTGTACTAATACTGACAACCATTTCCTTTTTGTCAATTTTTTTTTTTTTTTTTTTTTTTTTTTATGAATTTGCATTACAAACAAATCTTCTGAATGATCCCATCTGCAAACGTCATTAGAAATTATTATATAATCTTCGTGTAAACGAATTAATTGTAGAAATTACTCAATTCAAGATTTGATGTAAAATTGAAGCTCAGATTCTAAAATATCACTGTTATCTGCTCTTTGTAATAGGCATAAAAGGATTAACATATGTATAAAAATACATTTATCTTTGAGATAAGGAAGGTGATAGAATGTCTTCAAAATACAGAGAGATGTGATTTTGAAATTAGATGACAAAACTAACCAAGTTTGAAAAAGAGTTTAAAGTTCCAATTCGCTATTATATTGAACATGTTCTCATCTGACTATTTCACTTAAATATTTCAAAATTTATGAAAGTGTTTGTTTTTCGATAATTTGTCCATTTGTGCCTAAACAAAAAATATGCATTCCTTATGAGAGGAGAAATTATTGGGGTACCGCGGCTTACAGGAAATTCCACTGTCGGATAGAGATTTGCAATCTGTGGCTGCAATCCTGCGTTATAAAGTTTTCCGATTGATTCTAAAAATATCTCATTATTACGATCCTCGGTTCGTTCATATATAGCGCTACGTTTGTTACTGTAGAGTATAAATAATTGTTTAAAATGTGTTGAAGAATATTCTGAGGAGATATTTCAATCGTCACTGTATCTTTTGGAACTGAACGTATCGTTTTTGCGAATAACACCGGAGATAACAAGTGATTTGTATAATATTTTGAACATAAAGGTATAGAGTATTGGAGTACTCGTGAGAGGATGTTGTTAGCCACTTTGAGCTGTGAAACTTTTTTTATAGTAATGTTCGGTTCAAGTATTCTTCAGACTTAGCTACAGCAGGTTTGATGTAACGACTATGAAAAGGTACATAACCACAAGAAATTTCTTTTATAGATATACTATTCGCCTAAAAGAATGAATAAAATCATAAGTATTATTAATTGCTTGTTTTAACAAAACAATTAAAGAAACTAGATAGAAGAAAGATTATATTGTTTATAACCATTAATATATATACCTGCAATTTGGTGAGAAATGTCTTTATAGAATTTGTTGGTCCGCTTACAATAAAATTAGAAGAACTATTGTAACAAGCTATATCGATATCCGAAGGACACATAACTTTTAAGGTTTTAAGGTTGAAATTAATTTCAGCCATGGAGCCATTAATTATTTTCGACTCGTGAAGGGCTAAACCGATGAAATATGCCGACAGAATCGTTTCTTCGGCCGTTAAACATCCATCGGCATATCCACAAATTAGTTCACCAATGGAGTGACCGATTATAAAATCGGGGACTACACCAATAGATGTTAAAAGATCAACTAATCCAATCTGTGATACATATAAAAGAAATAGCTTCTTATTTGATTTAAATAAAAATTAGAATTATGAAGTAATTATAAAGTAATTTTTAAAAATTATTTTTATAATATATGGTATATAAATATAAATATATAATATATATATATATATATATATATATATATATATATATATATATATATATATATAGTATAAGTATTATGAAGGCCAAATAAAGAGTTTTTTTCTTACCTGTAGTTCAATAAGACTCATTAAAAAATTAAAAATATTATCAAAAATATTTTTATTATTATTTGTTAAAATATCTGTAAGTGATATGCCGTAAGATCTCAAAACGATACCACATTTCTGGATTGCCTTGGCAAACACTGGGAATTTCATTAGAGCGCGACCCATTAAAATTTTAATAAATTTTCTAAATTATTCAATATATAGATGTATGTACCTATATAGATTCAATATGTACATGTGCATCCAAGTATTTAGATATTTAGATTTTTTTTTGTTATTGGTAAGAATACGTAAGAAACTGCAGCCTCTTCCCATATTGTAGTATTTGTTTTAGGATAAAATTTAATTTTATTCGTTAACTGTAATAATTTAAGTTCTTAATAAATGCAGGTATACAATAAATCAAACTTTTATGTATTGTGACGTTGCGGTTCGCCGCACGGTCGCGGCGCCCCGCCGCCGTCACAAGGCGCGGAATTTCGCGCCCAGGGACAGACCAGGGAGGCAACGACGAGATCTCCAGGGGTCGTATTTAATCGCGTTTCCGCATTTTGATTACTTTTTTGTTTTTTTTATGCAATGTAATACGCGCGGCACCTCACCCACACCACGGCAAACCTTCGAGGGAGTACTTGGCGAAGGAAATCAAGGACGATCGATAACCCTGGAGGGGTGGCAAACGCGGAAGCAGCAGAGATCGCGGGCTGGCGAGAGCAACGCGGCAGGCGGGCGGCACGTGCGGCAGCGACGGACGAGGCCGCCGATAGCGGGGCCCCAAGCGCTTGGGTAAACACCCGGCTTCAGCAAATGATCTCCACAAAACATCGACCTACGGGGTGACTGATCACCGCCCCAGGGTCAAACCGGAGGCACACCGGCGAGAACCGAGTTCCGTCCGCCGCTAAGGACAAAAATTTGAGGAGTCGCACGCCGCCGAGGGACCGTTGCCCGCCCCCGAAGGATCTCGTATCGACAGCACTGCGCCGGGACACCGCGGGCTTGCAAGCTCGCGCCCGATTGGCTCGCGCGCCCCTCAGGAAGGGGTACCGTAACGATTCCGCAATCGAGCGGGTCTAGCGTTTTCACTCTCTGGTCGTCCGTCGGCGAGATACAGTTTGTTCAGATACGCGATAGCCACCCCGAGTCGGGTATTCCGAATTATATCTGGCGGATCGAGGATCGTTGGTGGACGGTGACGGCGAGGAGCCCAGGAGGAGGTGTATCACCGGTGAGGTTGCCCGTAAATCGCGATATGTAAAGCCACGACACCGCCCTCCGGTGCACGCTCTCGCTCGGGATAACGCATGTTAAGATCGAGTGTAATTTCGCGATCGATAACGAGAGCGAAGGGCCTCGGGATGGTATCGTGGCCGCGGAACCGTGGTACAAGCGTTATGGCGAATCCCTGGAGATCGCGATAGGCGTTAATGAGTTCGATATCGCGAGTATATTGCGTTGTCCTCGCGACCTTGGTGTACGGCCGCATACGGGCCGGTATTTCGTCAATTGCGTTACCGTTTCTTCGCGTCGAGAAATTCTTGTGTTCGAGCGTCGATGTTAGCGTATCGATTTGTGTTCGGATCTCGTTATTACGGGTTGATGATTGTGTTCTTGCATTGAGAAACTTGCGTCCGGTATTACTTGCGTTGCGTCCTATGCTCGCGTTAAGAAATTACCGGCGTTCACACGCTTCGTGCGTTTAGATGTTACTTGCGTAGTTCTTCCTGGCGTTCCGTGGTTATTAGCGATATCGCGACTTGCTTGGTTAAATGACTCGGCGCCTCCCCGTTGCGCCCGAGCAGAATATCTCGCGTTAAGTTAAGATATCATTGCGACAGAGTTTTCGTACGGTTCCGGACGTGGTTTTCACGCAATCCAAGCGTACCATTATTTCGCGACATTTTGCGTTGAACCTCACTCTCATTAGTGATATTAAGTGTAGTATTCTTGCGTATTATAATTTTCGACTCGAATTATTAATTGTTGAGAATAGAGCCTTCAGCGTGTTTATTAGAGACTCAATTTCTTGATTTGTTTATTGAATTTATCTTGTGTTTGATCGAAGCCGGATGGATAAACGTTGTTATTTTCTCGACAACCCGTACTCAATAAATGTTATTTTCTTTGTTATCTGACTGAGTGTGAAATTAACGTGTCACCCCGCCGAAAATCGCGCTGCCCTTCATTAACCCCGCCCGTGATTAGGTCAAGCTAGCCGATTCCACGCACCTCCACACTTCGTTTTGCGTCTCGTTTTTCGCGATTTCGTGGACGCGAATGTACGCGTCTGGCGCCCAACACTCGGAACATTTCGTGGAGTATCGGAGGTGCGAGGAAATCACTGGAGAGGCCAACCATCCCGCTCTCCTAAGTCCTTTTGATCCGGCACACGTCCCGGAGCGGTCCGGGAGTGCAAAAAGTCGTGACAGTATATATCATTATAAGTTTGATAACATACTAGATAAGAATATGTTATGATCATGATTTGTACACTCTATATTTGTACATTCTGTATACTTATATATTCTATAACTTAAAATTCTTCTTTGTTGAATGTACATTTAAAATATTTTATAATAGTATATTTACTTACTCATCCCAAACCATTGAGATCCTAATCCAGAAAATATAAAACAAATCGATCTTCTGACATATGGAGTATGTTTTATTTTATTAATTGTATTATGAGCTATTTTAGACCCAGTTATCATGTATCCTCTGTAAGGATGACCTTCTATATCATCATTATGAATATGATGTAGCAGAGATATAAACTCAGCATCTATTGGTCGATTTCGCACCTGCATTCAGTAACAAGAATGTACATCCTATAATTCTTGGAATAATTTTACACAAAAAAGGACGATAATATTATCTTATTCTGCAGTGTTTTACTTTAGCAATTATTAAATGCATTATTATTACTTAATATATTAAATAAATATATATTTAATACATTGACTTTTCTTTTTTGTGCAAATTTGAAATAATTTCAAAAGTGATTGTGTACGCAAATATCTTTTTAGACACTATATAAATACACGTGTGTATATTTAATTGTTATGTTTTTTATATTTATATAATAATACAAAAAACTAATGTCAAAAATTATTTTTGAAATAAATGTCATAATATTTGCTTACATTATCTAAGATAATTTTAACTGCTTCCTCCATACGACCAGATACAGCTACAAGCCTAGGTAAGTCATCATTCGAAGCTCCATTGTTGATTTTGCTTCCTCATAGAGGAAGCTTTGTTTTCGTGAATTTCGTATATGAACCTTTGATTGCGTATAAAGTTGGGTCTAATCAACCAAATTTAAATGATTTATATATGAAATAGGGGTAGAAGAAACCAACGAAGAGATTGGTTTTTGAGTTTTTTCTGCCAATATGTTCAGATCGTTGTAAAACGTTAAAATATCGCCTAAAAAAAAATGTCTGTGTGTGTGTATGTCAGATTTAATGTCCGTGGTTGCTCTAACTTCCGCAAATATTGAGATATCGGGCTGTTTTTTTTTTATCGATAGAGTATCATTCAAGGAAGGTTGGTATTAAATTTGGCGATGATCGGTAAAGGGGTTCTTTTTTAAAAAAATTTTGAATTTTTTTAGAAATGTCCGTGGTTGCTCTAACTTCCGCAAATATTGAGATATCGAGCTGTTTTTTTTTTTAATCGATAGAGTATCATTCAAGGAAGGTTGGTATTGAATTTGGCGATGATAAGTAAAGGGGTTCTTTTTTTAAAAATTTTTTAATTTTTTATAAATGTCCGTGGTTGCTCTAACTTTCGTAAATATTGAGATATCGGGCTGAATTTTTTTTTAATTGATAGAGTATCACTTAAGGAAGGTTGGTATTGAATTTGGCGATGATCGGTAGAGGTTCTTTTTTAAAAAAATTTTTTTGAAATTATCGGTATATCTAATAATCTGTAAAAGGATTTTTTCTTTATAAAATTTTGAATTTTTTGAGGCTTGGTGAAGGGATTACCGATTTCTGTTTTCTCTTTCTAAGGGGGACAGTTAGACCATCTCAAGTCTCAATAATTGAGACTTCAAAAAATGTCTCAATGATGTTTTAGGGTAATAAAAAAGTGTGCAAGTAGAAACTTGCACATTGCTTCCTCATAGTTTTTAAGTGTGCAAGTAGAAACTTGCACATTGCTTCCTCATAGTTTTTTAAGTGTGCAAGTATAGAAACCTGCACATTGCTTCCTTACAGTTTTTAAGTGTGCAAGTAGAAACTTTCGCTCACAAAGCTTCTTCTATGAGGAAGCCAAAACAAATAAATACTAATAATTATACATCGAATAAAATAAAAGCTTCCTCATAGAGGAGCTTTGTGAGCGAAGGTTTCTACTTGCACACTTAAAACTATAAAGAAGCAATGTGCAGGTTTCTACTTGCATACTTTTTTGTTTAGGATTTGATTTTAATAATATGTGGCTATTAGCCCCTCCAAACCCAAAAGAATTGATACCTACATAACCACCCTCCCTTTCTGTTGGTTCAGTGACGATCTTTATTCTTCCTTCGATAATAGCAGTTAACTCTTTTCGCGGACGCTTGAAGTGTATAGTAGGCGTAATTATACCAGTTTCCATCGCTAATAATACCTTTAAGAAATCACATCTTTTTAATAACAATAATTATATAGTAATTATTTTATATAAATGTATTATATACATATGTATTATAATTGTAACAATATAAAAAAATATAAATTGCTATAATCACATTTTAAGCAAAGTCAGTGTTAATTAAATCATTTTATTACAAATGTACCTTTGCGATTTGACAAAAGCCACTGGCGGGTTCGGAATGTCCAATATTCGATTTTACCGAGCCCATCAATAAAGGAGTGCTTCTTTTAGAGCATATAGTTTGGTCAATACACATAACTTCTACGGGATCACCCGCAAGAGTACCAGTTGCATGGGCCTCCATGTAAGATAACTCACTGGGCATGACTTCACATTTCTCGTAAAATTTATTCAACAATATTTTTTGCTTTTCAACAGATGGAAAGGTAATACCTTCTTTTTTAAAACCATCGCAATTTACTTTACCATGTACGAGGGTTGCATATATTCTTCTTGCATTTTTTGCCTTTTGCAGATATATACTACCGCGACCGTATCGCTACGCATATATCCGGTGCCTTCCTCGTCAAAGGGTTTACAATAACCATCAGAATATAGAACCCCTAAAAGGAAATTAATTCATGTTATTAAATAAAGTTCTTCAAGCTTCGATTCAATATCTAAATGTAAGGATAGAAAGGAAGCATGGGCTTGCTTATAAAACGTTATAGACAAAGAGTGCGATTGTTTCACAGAGCACGTTATTGGATAAACAAAAACGTAAAATAATAACATAATCTTAATATAATTCACACACAACAAAAGTTTGTTGATTTCACAGGAGACAGTACAAAAAGAAATATTTGTGCTAATGTATCCGAACGAAATGTAATTGTTCTAGACTGTTCGAGGATATCTAATAGAATTACAATCGCGCATATATAGCTTGTCGTACAATTTGAATTGGTCTACCGGTTAAATATCTTTTTATTTTGATAATATTTTGTGTTTTGTTTCATTTTCTTTGTTTAAACTTCTTGCTTTATTGGTATATATCTAGTTGTTCACATATTCAAAAATTTCTTATAGAAATGCTTTCAGGAATATTACATGCTCTTCTTAAGGAACTTGTGGGAGTAGTAGTGAAGTACTTTACAGTTATGTCCCACTCGGCATGTTATGTTGCTGAAATATTGAAATATTCGGAAATAGTACAGAAATATTTCGTTAACATTTCATTTGTAACTATGCATCTGAAATATTTCAGAAATGTACCTGCATCATGTTTTTTATAATATTGCATTAACAATATTTCTGAAATCTTTCAGAAAGTTGTTTACAATATTTGTAAGTGTCTGTAATATTGCAAAAAAATGTAGCAGATGCAATATTTCAGAAATATTTCTGAAACATTATAAAAGTAATATTACGTTTGCATTGCACAAATAATATTTCTGTAACATATCAAACGCAAAATTGCATTTAAAATATTTCTGAAAAATTTCTGAAGGATTGCGTAGGTAATGAAAAATTGAATTGCAGGCAGTGAATTTCTACAATATTGCAGAAGAAATATTGCAGATGTAATGGTTTAGAAACATTTCTGATACATGATAAAACTATTATTTACATTTAATTTGCACGCGTTATATTTTTGAATGTTTCACATACAACATTGTATTTGTAATATTTCCGAAAAGTTGCTGACAGACTTTAGAACTTATAAAAAATTAAATTTATTATTATATAATTATTACATTTTATTGCATTTTTTCTCTTTTATAATATTAAAAATTTTCTGATATTCCAAATTTTGTCATATGGCATTTTTAATATAAAATATAAAATACTTAATAATATTTAATATAAATTAATATTCGACGTTGACTGGCAAAAAAGATTTATTCGTATATCTGTATTGTTAATATTGTTATGCGATAGCTTTATGGTCACCAAAATAAGCAAGTAGGTATAAGAAAGAAAGAAGCGTCAGAGTCAGAGGATCACCACTACCCTGTTCGATCATCGATGTCAAGCAACAAGGCGCCGGTATACTACTTGGATGGGTGGTGACCGGCTGAGAGAGCGGATTTCTTTGGACAAATGCGCGGCGGCTATACGCACATGACTTAATATATTTTTTTTGTTCCGGTTACAAAATATTTCATTTTTCACATATCAACAAATAGTTTTTACGTCAGTAACAAAATTTTGTTTGCTAATACAAAACATTTTTCTCAGTGTAAAATGTATTTGAAATATCTCTGAAGTGTTTCTGCAATATTTCGTAGATATATTTCAGAAATATTTCAGTAATATTACCGAAATATTGCCGAAATCTTTCAGCAAAGTTGCATTTGAAATAATTGTGCCGATTGAAACATTGCAGAAATGTTGCAGAAACGGTCGTGAAATATTTCTGAAATATTGATGAAAGGTGTAATATTTCAAATGGAATTTTGCAGAAATGTTTCTGAAATATTACATGCCGAGTGGGGTTGTTCAAAACTATGTATGGTGCAGAACCCGAAATGTGCTCGATGAACAAAAATGTTGTAATATTTGATCGCGATAAGAAATATATACCGAGGTCACACCTGAGTGGTCACCACCCCTATAATAATTTTCAAATGTTTGCCAAACATAACTGACATAGCTTAAAGCCTTTCTACTACATGGATCTTCGAGAGAATGACTCAAACGAGGGATGCTGGGTGGAGAGACACTGATGATAAAGCTTATCTTAAAAATATTGGGCCTTGAATTTTTGTGGGGTGGCCGCCACCCAGTGTGGCCTCAAAGGATTAACAGTAAAGAACTGACATTACAACATAATACTAATATGGCATAAATAAAGGCACATAACAGAGTGATTGCGAGCAAATATCTTCATTCCGATTAAAAATAGAAATTTTTTCTGACTTCTGCGGCGTAAATCTCCGCGCGGCGTAAATACCGGAGTTACCCTAAAAAGGTAAAAAAAAGGCGCCAAGTACACGCAATGTATTTTGTAAATTCAAAAATCCAATCTAAATGATAGTTTTATTTCTTCTTCACAAAATTATATTACCTAACTTAACTCAAGTGACATGTATTTCAAAAAAGATGTGAAATCTTTAATTTCTCCTTCACAAAATTATATTATCTAACTTAACTCAAGTGACATGTATTTCAAAAAAAGATATGAAATCTTTAAATTAAATTGCGCCAATTGCAAAGAGATTATTATATCACAATATTGCGTTACCAAACTTAATCCAAGTGATACGTACCAACCTAAGTGGTAGTAGTAGCCTTATTTCTCCTTAACAAAATTATATCACAAAATTGCGTTACCTAACTCAACCTAAGTGATATGTTATTTCAAAAAAATATATGAAATTTTTAAATTACGCCAACTACAAAGAGAATATATATATATTGCTTTGAAAAATAATTGTAGTGCAACTACTCTTAAAAAATAAAACAAAATTGTGTTACCTAACTCGACCCAAGTAGTATGTATCTTTGTATTCCTGAAAGTCTTTCTATCAACCCAAGTGGTAGTAGTTTTAATTCTCCTTGATAAAATTATAATATTACAAAGAATCATTTTAATCACAAAGAATTAAAGAAGTAACATTATAAAATAAAAATATTTAATTAAAATAAAATAAATAAATTTTTCTTGTAAAAAACTTAGCGCTGCTTTTTTAAGGTTAATCCAGACCGACTTGCATATAGGTGCATAAGCATATGCATAAAGAGATGAATTGGTCTATTTCCTTTTGCACATATATATAAACCAATCAATTTCTTACGCTTATGTTTATGCGCTATGCAAATTTGGTTGGATTGACCTTAAAAAAGCAGCGCCAAGTTTTTTACAAGAAAAATTTATTTATTTTATTTTAATTAATAAAGTAAACATGACAAACGAGGGATGCCTTATTTTTCTCTTACGAAGAAAGCTGGATCATAGTCGATCATAGTTATTATACATTGTTATTTTATTATTTCAATTATTTTGTTTTGCACGGAACGAAATATTTCATACAAAAATTAATATAAATTATATATATACGATATATATGTATATATATATGTATGTATATATATAATATTATATATATAATATATATATATAATATGTATATATAATCTGAAATAAATGTTATTAGGCATAAGATCCGCTGATAACCGTTTCCATCGTTATTTATAACGATAAAAACGATTATCAGTGGATCTTATGTCTAACAACATTTATTTCAGAATATTAATATTTCATCATTAACATTAATAATTAATTCAATATACTG